>NC_056568.1:12286046-12297102 GCF_013358625.1 Macadamia integrifolia | reverse complement strand
TTGTGCTTTGTTTGAAGATGAACCACCAATTTCAAACTCCACCTTCTCTCTAGATTTTTCTTGACCTTCATCACAATGAATAGGAGCTTCTTTCCTAGGATGCAACATAGCAGATTCATCAAAAGTAACATCTCTGCTAATAAGAAATTTTGGAGACTTTGGATCAGGACACCACAACCTGTATCCTTTCACTCCAGATCCATACCCAAGAAAAATGCATTTCTTAGCCCTAGGTTCCAACTTTCCTTCATTTACATGTGCATAAGCAGGACATCCAAATACTTTAAATTTGAGTAGTCTGCAGGTTTACCTGACCAAATTTCTTCTGGAGTCTTGCACTCAATAGCTGTTCAAGGAGATCGATTCACCAACAAGGTTGCTGTATTAACTGCTTCTGCCCAGAACTCCTTGCCCAATCCTGCATTTGATAACATACACCTTGCCTTTTCTAACAAGGTTCTATTCATACGCTCCGCCACTCCATTCTGCTGGGTGTTTTAACAACTGTATGGTCTCTTGCAATACCTTCATTTTTGTAGAACTCATTAAAGTCACCTTCACAAAACTCTAGGCCATTATCGATTCTCAACCTTTTAATTTGTTTCCCGGTCTGCTTCTTAAGCAAATTCTTCCACTGTTTGAAAGTGACAAATACTTCATTTTTGTGCTGCAAGAAATAGACCCAAACCTTCTTAGAGAAATCGTCAATGAAAGTAAGTAAGTATCTTGCACCAGCCCCCTTTGAAGCAACCCTGGAGGGCCCCTATAGGTCTGAATGAATGTAGTCCAAAGTTCCCTTAGTCTTATGAATAGCAGTACTGAAATTAACTCTTTTCTTCTTCCCAAGCACACAATGCTCACAGAACTCCATTGCTCCTGTACTCTGACCACACAACAAGCCCCTTTTACTTAATGATGCCATCCCTCTTTCACTCATATGGCCTAACCTCGTGTGCCATAAATTTGTGACATCTGATTCAGACATAAATGATGAAGCTGCTGCAACAGACCCAGTGACTGTAGTACTCTGCAACACATACAAACTGCCAACCTTGATTCCTTTTATCAATAAGAGAACACCCTTGCTGATCTTCATGACTCCACCTTCAGCTGTATACTTGCACCCATTTGAATCAAGAGTGCCTAAACTGATGAGATTCTTCTTCAAATCAGGGACATGCCTAACATTAGACAAGGTTCTGACAATGCCATCATACATCTTAATATTGATCGTTCACATTCCAATAGTCTTACGAGAAGCATTATTTCCCATCAACACAACTCCACCTCGAACTGATTCGTATGTGGAGAATCATTCACGATTAGGACACATATGGTAGGAACAACCAGAGTCAAGAATCTATTCATCCTGTGATCTAACTTTATCATCAGTCACCAAAAGCATATCAGACTCACTCTCATCTTCAGCAATACTAGCTTCTGCAGAATCATCTCTTTTCTGTTGATATTGAGCACCACCACCTGCCTTCTACTTATTTAAAAGCTTATAGCATTCAGATTTAATATGCCCATTTTTCTTACAGTAATTGCAGGTTAAATTCTTGTGCTTAGATTTTGATCTAGCCTTCTTTTTGTCACCATCTGAACCCCTTTCATTCGTTCTCCCTCTAGCTACCAAACCAACACCATCAGATTTATTGGTAGTTGTCAACTCATCATCAATCTTCTACTTGCTTTGCAGATGCGTTTTGACATCCTCAATAGAGATTGTCTCTCTACCATAAATCATGGTAACCCTAAAATGCTTATAAGATGGAGGCAGAGAACATAACAATAATAGGGCCAAATCTTCATCGTCTATTTTAACATCTATCCTTTTCAAATCAGTGACAATAGAATTGAACTCAGATATATGAGATTTAATAGAAGTACCTTCACCCATATGAAGGGTATACAATTGTTGCTTCAATCTCAACCTATTAGTGAGGGATTTGGTGAGGTAGAAGTTCTCTAACTTCACCCATAACTCTGCAGCCGTTTTCTCTGAGAGAACTTCCTGTAGAGCATCATTCGAAAGATACAACTGAATAGCTGAAAGGGCTTTATCATCCAAATCGCTCTAATCATCATCCAACATAGTTGCAGGTTTCTTCGCCATCCCAAATAGGGTTTTCTTCAAACCTTGCTGCGTGAGAACAACCATCATTCGGACCTGCCATAAACTAAAACTGATGTTGCCGTCAAACTTATCAATATCGTATTTCGTTGAAGCCATGGATCAAAGTAACCCAAAGCTTTGATACCAGTTTGTTAGATCAAACACCAAGAAACACGAATAATAAAGAGACAATAGATCCGTACGACAGAAATTTAACAAGGTTCACACACCAGGATGGTGTGCTAAATCCTCGAGCGAAGAAGAAGATGATTCACTATGAAGAAGAGAAATTACACCCTAGCAACGGCGAGGAAAAACTCGCCCTGAAACCCTAGCTGCGTGAAAACCCTAGAATACAATGACTTTCTCAACAAGTAAAAGTACATTATATATACTCCAAAATCGTGGGTCGACCCATCAGGTCGCGGTCGATTCGGTCGAACCATTCCGCAGGGGCTACACCTCCGCACCCCCATACGAGATCAGTGATGGGCTCCGGGCTTGGACCTATCGGCCCAGCCCCTCTGCTTCCATCACAGATCTCAAAAAAATTTCCATTCGGGTCGCCACCAAAATATGTCGGATCGGGTCAATCTTCAAAATGGATCAAGAATTCGAGACAAACTTAACATTCACTAATGACTAGGTCCAATGATTATAGAATCGGCTGAGTTCGAATGAATGATCAAGTAGTAGAAACTATCATTAAAAAATATATATATGAATAAATAAAGGTGTTATGAATTGATGACAACAAACCTTTTGGAGCCAGAAAATTTTAACGAAAACATCACAAGGACAATAGAGAATCCCCTAGGTTATGTTTTATTGCAAAGACAAGTGAAATTTTTATACTTAAAAATTAAATGCATGTAATTATTCCCCCATGTGACTATAGCATTAGCTTTAAATCTTTCATATTTAGTTATAAAATTTCACTTTACTTTGCATCTAAAACCCTTTGCAATAATATGTAAAATAAAAATTAAATGTGAAATATATCATTATTAAATATGTGAAATATATCATTATTAAATATGATCAAAAAAATTAAGTAATTTATACAATCACATTGGATCATATGGGGTAATGATTATAAACATTTATTTTTTAAGCGAAAATTTCACTTTAAATTCCCCTTACAACCAAATGGAGCCCTAAAAATGATTTAGGTGAACCTTTAAAAAAAAAAAAAAAAAAAAAAAATTTAAATATATGGTTAGTTAATAAGATTAAGCCAAAATCCACTTGTAACTGTAGACAATTCAAAAAAAAACTGTAGACAAAAGCAGTGTGACATCCCATCTTTACACCAAGGGTTCATCCTGGAGCATCTCATTCTACCACTGAATTCCAAAATATCTCTTACCTGTAGAAAAAAAAAAAAAAAAAAAAAAATAATAATAATAATAATAATAATATTCTTAGAAGTCTCCATTTGCTTGTACATGAAGGAAAGTGAGAAAGTAAATAATTTTGAAGAGAAAAAAATATATAATCATGATTATGATCCGAGTCATATGCTAATGCCTTCCTGAGTTTTCTCTCCTTTCCCAATTGAATGACATCTATCATTTATTGTTGAAGGAGAGATAGACTTTAAATAACTTTGAAGAGAAAAATATATATATATATATATATATAATCAGGATTATGATCTGAGAGTGTAACATTCCTGTGTTTTCTCTCTCCTATCCTAATTAAATGACATATCTATACTTTATTGTGAGAGGAGAGAGAGAGACTCAGGGAGCGCTCCCAGACAGAAAACTACTACCCTATGATTGTATTTAGCCTATCAAATACTCTTCCCATACGAGGTAATTATATTTGCAAATGTCAATATATATCTTTTTTACTGATCATATCAAATTCCAAATAAGGAAAATTTAATAAACATGTCCAACATGTTTTGGAGTTAGTTACATCATAGATTGCTAGGGGGAAAAAAAACAACAAAACAAAACAAAAAAACAAAAACAAAATCTCTGCACATTCTTTCAGAGCATTTAAGCCATTACAATGCAAACGCTTCATTCATAATGTTTCATACCTTCGGGGATGTTCTTGTGTACAACCAAGCACAGCCTCTGCCCAACTTTGTCAAGTTGAAAAATGACACCAACCTTACCAAACTTTGTTACAGAGTTAATGGATCAATTTGAACACCATAACCCTTCATATTATACAGTAATAGTTGTGAGAAAACAGTATTTTGCCAAAGCTCCCAAGTTAAATAAAGCTAAGATTCTCCTGAGATGCTGCTGTGATATAGAGAAAGCCTGACATGAATGATAAAAAAAACTTTTTATTTTCTCAAGCCAATAATAAGAATCAATAACAATCCTTGTTCTTCACTCTCTATGCAACTAATATGGCCGTAAGCACCAACGAGCTGAGGTCTGTCTGCTATGTGGCGCTTGGTGCAAAACGTAAGTTTAAGAACTCGTCAATGTTTAATCCACTTTCAGATGTTCAGATAAGTTCAATGTTAATAAGAAACAGTCCAGAAAGCAAAGGTACAACTCAACAACTCTAATGGCAGCCAACAGTGCAGAAAGCAAAGGTACAACTCAACAACTCTAATGGCAGCCAAACTTGACCACCAATAAAGCAGAAAAGAAGAATAAACAAAGAGGCCAATATGGCTTTTGAAAGGCTGAATGCACTTCTATGTATTGTAAATGAGAGAAACAGAGACACATGAGGACTGCAAAACCCTGTACCCCACATAAAACATGGAGACTGAAACAAGCATTACTGAAACCTGCCCATATACTCTGAAGAATCTGAAAGGAAACACGAACCGTATGTCTGCAACTAAGCCAGTATACACAAGACAGCAAAAAATGGGAAAGAAAAGGAGAAACTCATGTTAGTAGCATAACCTTTTTTTTTTTCTTTCCTGAACTAATACAGTAAAAGAATATCATAGAAGAATCAACTCATCCAATTCTGATCAGCTACTCCCCGCCATTGACATCATATCCATCAGATGACTTAGTAGACTTTTTAGACTTCCTCTTAAAAACTACAGCCCATGTAATGACCTCCAGAAGTACAGCAATTATACCCAATGCAATAAGCAAAATAACATAAGCTCTCTTCCACTTCTGTGCAGGATCCAATATCTCCAGACCTTTAAACACATTGAAAATTCCGAGGATGACAATGAGGTAGCCGATACCATGGTGGTAGACATTCCAGTAGATGCGATGCTTGTGATCCTTCTTAGGTCTCAGGAACAATGCAAAAATCTACACAACCAGACGTCGAGGAAAAATCAGATATGTTGTATTGGGTAGATATTAAGGTGGAAAACTTGTGACTCTGAATCAATTTTCTAAGATATAAACAGAACTGACTTTGTTTACCATATGTGGAAAAATAGTTTGTTAAGAGTTAAAATCTCTCCCCTTGTAAAGTTCAATCAATGTTGACTAGAGGGAGTCAGATGCAGAAAACTAAGCATTCAAGCGAGACCAATTCACCAGTGTTTTGACATGGTAAGCTTAAAAATTGGCTTAGCTTATTAATCTTCAAATTATATTGCCTAGCTCACTGTGTGACAAACTAAAAAGCATTGTAATATTTCCCAGAATAAATCAGGAGATGAACAAATGAACATTGATTGGAAAAGAAAAAAAAAAGAAGGATCAGGCAACATGGATGACCCAGTTTGACTTTGTTTTCTAGGTAAAGATTATGAGAAAAGGCAGAGAATTGTAACCCATCAAAGATATAATACTGGACACCATATCAATGAACAGAAAGGAAACACTCATCAGCTAAACCGAAGAACCAGGATTGTTACCTGCACAGTGGCAAAACAGAAGAGGGAAATCCCAATATTCCGGTGGGTGGAGTACACCACTCCCTTTGATTCACTTCCAAGCTTAAGACCAGTTGCCCAGCCAGCAACACCAATAACATAAGCAGAGACCTGGCAGGACACATGAAGATAAAACCAGGCAGGATCCGCAGACTGGAATGTCCTCAGGTACCTTGCTAAAATGACTCCAAAAGGAAACAAAATTCCCCAACTGACAGCATTCAATATTCCGTGAATCTGAAAGGAACCACAACCATTAACTTGGTCAATCTCAATTAACACCTCACAAATAATTTGTAATTTTGAAGAAATCAAGAACTGGGTTTTCCTACAGGAAGAAAAAAAAAAATTGAAGTAATAATTCTAGAGCTACAAAAATACTGTTTCTCCTCTCTCTCCTCCTCTCCAAACATCATTTTCAACTGCACCCAGAAAAAGTAATTATCTACAGGAAAATTCCGAAAGCAGACAAAATTTGACCTTCCAAAAAGTAATCCCCTCCAAAAATCTCTTGTGAAACTAGAAAAATTATAAGAAAAAAAGGTTCAAATCAAAGTCATTAATAATAATTATGTTAATCCAAATCTGTTTAACGAAAAATAATTCAAAAATTTGCTTCAAAATGTCATGCACCGAGGCCCCACGAAAACCCCAAACCCAGAACAAGCCAAAAAAAAAAGGAGAAAATTGAACTCACGTTTCTGTTTCTAAGCTTATCATCCCCTCCAGACGGGGTGCTGCTCTCTCCTTTCAACAAATCCAGGGTCCCCTTAGAGTTCAAATTGGGGGCCTCGAACGCATGTGAAGCCGGAATCCCGCTCGTCACAGCACTCCCAACCTGCCAAACCTGGTTAATCGTTGTCATCTTACTAGGCAAAGCTATGGTCGCAAAGATCTTCATCATCCCACCTGAGTTCTCAGCCGACATGTCTGAAACCTCAAAAGAAATCTTGGAAGGCGCGATCGACTGGTACGAATCCACATTGAAGGTCTTCACAACCATCCCCCCACCTACCTTGTAAGCGATCAAAGCCTGAGACCCAAGCATCGAAAGCCCCGTAGGATTAATAGACCAAGCAACCCATCCATTAGTATCAGCAGGAGGAGCCAAGAAAGCTATCTTCAGAGACGAGTTTGACGAATCATAGGTCCAGTGAAGGAAAGAACTCAGTTGTGGAAGATCATTGCAGTGGGCGTAAACTCTATTGCTTGAAAACTTCTGAGATGAACAGGTGAGGCAATGTGAAGGGTTGATCTGCAGAAACAGAACTGAAAGAAACCCTAAAATCACAATAAACGAAAATGAAAACGAAGAAGCCATTGATGGGTTTGGTAAGCTAAGCATTGAGATTGAAAATCGAGGTTTATTTGCAGGATAGAATTCGCGCTCTTTCAGTTTGGGAAAAGCTATTTCTAGTGAAAGTTTCGCAAAAGTTAACAAAATTTTCGGAGATCTTCGAATCTTGAGTCTCTGACAGAGAAAGCGTGACCGTTTTTAGACAAAAAAGGAAGAGGGAGGAGGTGGTAATCTGGTATTGGTATTAGTTGTTAATTTTAACTAATTAAGTATGTACATAATCTTAATTAATACTTAACAGTGGCCGAGAAAAGTGGTCATTGTTGATATTATGCGGATGATGTATTTTGATTCCCTGATGATCCTCTGTGCAAATTAGGCCTTCGATTGGAATCTATATTTAAATTTCACCTTGCTTGTCTGGGTAAGAATACTGGACACAGCAGATAGGATAGGGATAGGTGTCATTTAACCTTTGGATTGGAATATTTTATTGTTCAGATTTGGGAAAAGATCTCTGCGATTTAAATTCGAATCGTAGGTCGGCTAGTGCTTACTAAGACTTCATATTTACATTTTGGGAAAAAGATATGTAGGGATTCTTTTCCACATCCTCTGCCGAAAAATATATATATATATTTAAGGGAAAAGAATATTGTCATTTGGCATAGGAAATACCAGATGTGGGTGCAAAAAGACTGTATTACCTCTTGTGTGTATTGAAGATGCATCTATTTGTGCTCTCCTTGGTCTCATATGTTTGGTGTTACTAATGCTACGTCGATAGGGTTCTTTTTCCCTATTTTTATAGAGAAATGAAATTTGTCTAGGAGTTTAGCATACATTGGCATCTCCCTTAGTTTATCTCTCTCCTACTCGAAAGAAATGACATATCTGCCCCTTTATTATGGGAGAATAGAAACTCAAGGAAAGGTATGCTAACGTATGTTGCATTTTCAGACAAAGAACTACTTTCCATTATTTATTTATTTTTATAAGGAGAGAGTTGCCTAAAGGCACTGTGGCTCCTACACCAAGGCGAGGGCCAATGGAGCCCCTATGGAATTATCAACACGGGTGAGATTTTTTCCTTTTATGGGGAGTGAGGTGATCATCTCACACCCCTGCGTGTTTAAACACATGAGCTATATTACCTTTCAGGACCCTTTTTCTATTTTTATATATTTAAAAAATGTGGGCTTACACATGAAATAGATCTTTTTTATTTTTTCTTTTGATAAATACCTTTTTTAGAACACTAATGAGTTAGAATGGAAAAATCAATCAATCTCAATCTCTCTCTCTCTCTCTCTCTCTATATATGTTGTAATCTTATGGAGGGCCCATAGGCCAATGGGCCTTTGGGAGTGGGAGTGGGAGTGGGAGTGGGAGTGGGAGTGGGGGAGGGAGGGGGGAAACCAAGGAAGAGGGTTGCACAAGATGGTGTGATAGGGGTCTCGAACTTGAGACCAAAGCTTAGGGCCCTGCTTCAACAAGCAAAGATCAAATCAATTGTGCTATGAGTCATCCACCAAGACATCAATTTTATCGAGAACCCAATCTCTTTCGTGGCATCAAGGTAGCTCGTAAAGCCCTAGAAATCTCCTATTTATTTTTTACTGATGATACTTTCATTTTTTGCTGAGCTACCCCTGATGATGTCTCAACAACCAAATGCATTCTTGATATTTTTGTAGACTTATCAAGCTTAACAATCTGTCCTCACAAGACTTGCATTGCTTTCCGTTCTAATTTTAACTAATCTTGCAAAGCTGCTATTTGCAACTTACTCAATATCAAGAAAATGGATCATAACTCCACCTACCTTGGCACAAATCTTTTTCTGGCAAGGGCTAGATACACTAGATTTAGTCACATTATTAATAGGGTTGATAAAAAACTCTATTTAGAAAGTTAATCTCCTCTCTTTTATACGAAGGATTATTCTTATACAATATGCTCTCTCTTCCATCCCATTATACCCAATGTCATGCTTTGCCTTTCCAAAAACCACTTAGAATAAATTGTAATCTACCTCCGTTTCAGAATGGTGATAACCCTCAATCAAGGAAGTCCCACCTCATCGGCTGGAATAAAGTATGCTCCCTAAAAGCTCAGTGTGGACTTGGTCTGAGAGACTATGAAATTGAAAATAAGGCACTTCTCCTTAAATTGGGGTGGAGCCGTGGAGGTCATTACTGAAGACTCTCTACGGGTAAGAGTTTTAACGTCAAAATACTTCCCTAACTTTTTTTTTTATTAGAAAAAATTATATTAGATAAGAGAGGGTACATTATCTATAGACCGATTCACCTGCGCAGTAGCAGTAGTAGAACCAGTCCCCTAAAGAGCTACTGTGGCAGTATTAGATCTATCTTTGTACAAAAAGTGATGGACCGAGATAGTTCATATATTTTACAAATATAGCAAAATGAAGTAGTGGCCAAGCACCCTTGGTTGGATAGGGGGATGAGGTTGAGGAGCTTCTTGCTGGAGAACCATACTTCAGATACTTCCCAATTTTCATTCTTAGTCTTCATTAGACCTTGTAAAATGCCTTCCGCTTCCACTACTTCCTGTTGATCAGTTTTGGTAATACCTAACTCCAGAATCCTAAATTCACCTTGTGAGAGGATTCCAAAGGTCCATCCTAGATCTGACTGCAAAAGATTAGAGGTACTAGTACAAACTAAAACTGTACAATTCAAAAAAGGGAGGGGTAGAGCTTTGATTCAAGCTTGGTGGACCATTTGTAGGCATGAGATTAGATATTTTTAGTAATCCATTATAAAGATTAAGTGCACCAATCCATTTTTTAATATTTTTCAATATGATAAGTGGATTAGGCTGCATATGAGACAAAACAACATCATTCCTATGTTTCCAAATGAAATATATAGTGATTGCAAAGATGTTAAACAACTAAGATTGAAAAGAGGGAGAAAGTTGGTAATGGATGAAAAGATACATTACCACCTGCACAAAAGAGAGAGTAGTTAGGCTCTATAAACGAACACCGAAAGGGCTGGCCATCCAAATATGTGATGTGAAATCACAATATAAGAAGAGATGATCCAGTGATTCAGGATGCATGTTTGATGAGCACATTTATGTGTGAAATCTAGGGTAGTAAAACATGCATTTTACATATTTAGAATGGAGCTACCTTGGGTTTTACTCTCTTTTTGCAGGTTTTATATTTTCAAGGCCTTAAGGACTATCGGGCGCTATATCTTCAATTTTACACGTAAAGAGGTCCTATTTCTTTTCATGATTGCGAAGAGGACGAAATTCTAAGCAAGATGGACGTGTTCAATTAAAAGTACACATTCGTTTGGTCACCCGTACAAATGATTATTCTTTTCGGGCCAGAAAAAAAATAATGGATCAGAACTGAACTGAGATGCAGAACCAGCCCATTTGCAGTTGTCCCAGAGGTACAAGGAATACTCCAAATGCCAACAAGGATCGATGGACCACATCCTTAAGTGATTAAAGATTTGTTTTTGGTAACAATAACTACCTAGCATAGTTGGTGAGCTATGGCGTACAAAATTCCCTTGCTCACCAAGAGGTCTCAAGTTCGAATCTCATGGTTGTTTTTTTTAGAGAATTTTGTTGAAGATTTCTTGCTTTTCACTCACTTAAAGCACTAAGGGCATGGAGGGGATTTCCACATCAAATTAGAAGGAAAGGAAAATCGTGGAAGCAAGAAAAGAAAAAAAAAAAAAGGAAAGAGAAAAAAAGGGGAGAAACAAAGATTGTCAAAATCTTCTCTCTCCTCCACATCATCATCCACCAAAAGATT
>NC_056568.1:12273317-12286026 GCF_013358625.1 Macadamia integrifolia | reverse complement strand
GATCTAGGTGGCAAGATCACGAGCCGTGGAGCAATTTTTTTTTTCAAGTTCAAGCATTGATTCAAATAAGTAGGCTCCTTCAGTAGTCTTCTCTCCCCCCTCTCATTCCCTCTTCTGACTACCCTTTCTTTCTTAATTTAGGATTTTTATTTTCAGTCGTTACATTATTGCTATCCCTTTCCCCCAAGGTTCATGGCTAGACGTATGTGTTGGCTTTGCCCCTCCTAGCCATAGAACCATCAATTTATTGCTTTTATTTTAATTGTCTCCTTTTCCCTAAAGCCAAGTAGAGTAACCCTTGTAAGAGTGACTCTCTGGTCAAGTAGGGAAGCTCATATTATGATGCATCCCTCGGGCTAAGTAGAGAAACCTAGTTGTGAGTCTCTCTCTAGCTTTATCCCATTTCTTTTACTTTATTTTTATTTCAGCATTTTTTTTCCTTTATTTATTTATTTATTTTTAATTGCGTGGGTTGTTTATTTTCAGTTATTTGATTATTTAATTTTAATTGCGTGGCTTGCGTCTTTAAATTCTTAGATGACGAATGGTTAGGACGTTATTTTAGATACATATGTTTAGGATGGTAATTAGAGTTAGATCACAACCATTAATCGGTTCACTTTCGCATTATTAAAAGAAATAAAAAAATAAAGTGGCTGCTCTCCCTGTGTTCGACCCGTAGCTACACTGATCCGTACGCTTGTGATTACATTTTAAATCTCAAACAATGTTACAAAATGAGTAGTTAGTGGGTATATTTAGCCAATTACCCAAACGTTCCTTGACTGGTATCCCATTATTAATAGTGCGCCAAAGGAACATGGTGAATTTAGGATGTATTTTCAATTTCCAAAGAAATTTCCACCATTGATCAGGCATGAGTCTCAATCCTGAGAATCTGACCTAGATTGTAGAAAATTGGCTCCGGATCAGGTAGAGAAGACTCCGTTCTTAGTTAAAGACCAAACCCACTTGTCCCCTTGGGTTGAAGGGATAATTCTACCCAATTCGTGGGTGATATGTGAGGAAATATGGGTAGAGAGAGGAGCCAAATCCCAAGAGTTCCCTTGTATAATCGAACTCCCTCTGTCCAATGGGTTAAATTCTTCCATTGCCTGTAAGTGAGCCAATGAATCCTGGAGAAGCCAAGGATCATACCAAAGAAAAGTGGTCCTCCCATTGCCTATTTTGGATCGGACACATAGTCGAAGGCTAGGGAGAATTGATACCAAACTATTCCATACCCAGGAACCACAGTGGTGGAGCACTTTGGGGTCAAACAAAGACTTGTTATGGAAATATTTTGAGCAGATAACTTGAGCCCAAATGGAGTCGGGTTGGGATAACAACCTCCATCCTAGTTTGAGGAGAAGGACTTGTTTATGGGTTGTTGCATCCCTAATGCTTAGACCCCTATAGTCCTAGGTTGAAATTGTTTTTTCCAAGCAATAAGGTGTAATTTTTTTGACCCCCTGGATGTACCGCCATTCTGAAAACGAGCACAAATTGAATCAATATTCTTACATGTTTTGGCCAAAAATGCAAAACATGACATCAAATAAGAAGGAATGAAATACAAATTTGACTGAGTCAGGATTTTCCTTCCTGCGTAGGAAAGCATGTGAGATTTCCAAATACTGAGTCGGTCATTGACTCTATCAACAACATTACGAAGGCTGGCTATCCTAGAACATGGGTGTAAAAGATTTATGCCAAGGTAAGTTGCATTATTGGAAATTTCTTTAAGTCCAATAATCGAGCTTAATCTGATACGTTCACTGTTGGGCACATTCTTACTAAAAAATAGTCCACTTTTATCAAAATTGATATTTTGACCGGTGAGGTCAGAAAAAAGATCTAACACTACCTTAATTGTCAGGAGATCCTCAGAAGTAGCCCTGCAAAATATGAATGTATCATTTGCAAAAAGTAAATGGGATACCTCTGGGGCATGCCGAACAATCTTAATACCTCGAAATTGGCCCATCTCTCTATAGGTGGATAAAAGCCGTGAGAGCACTTCCATCACTGTAATAAAAAGGAAAGGGCTCAATGGGCAACCTTGTCGAATGCCCTGTGATGGTTCAAAAAAATAAAAAGAAGAACCCTCTAATTTGATGGAAAATGTAATTGATGCGATCAGGTAACTAATGAGGTCACACCAACGTTCCTCAAATCCCAAGAATTCAAAAACCGCCCGTATAATGATCCATTCGACCCTGTCGTAAGCTTTGGACATATCAAGTTTGATAGCTACAAAGCTAGTTTTACCTTTTTTCCGCTTCATGTGGTGGAAAATCTCATGAGCAATTATGACATTGTCAGAAATTTTGTGGCCTGGAATAAAGGCAGCCTAAAAAGGTAAAATGAAGCTTGGGAGAACTGACCTTAGTTGAGAAGCCAAAATTTTTGCAATGATTTTATAGGACACATTGCACAGACTAATTGGTATGAATTCTTCCACCCTAGAAGCATCATCTCGTTTGGGAATCAGGAAAATCAACGTATGATTGATGCCGGAGGGTAATGAGTAGCTATTAAAACAATCCTTGACAAAGGTAGTAATGTCAGGGCCAACCAAATTCTAGTATTTCTGATAAAAGCAGACTTGAAAACCATTGGCCCTAGGGGCCTTGAATGGACCTATCGCAAAAACAACATTTTTGATCTCCGCCTCTAGGGGGAGAGATATAAGGTACTCGACATTCACATCCAGAAAGAATCTTCAGAAATAAACATTCCACAAAAGAAGGGTCGAGTGGATTAGAGGTCTTATAAAGGTCTTGAAGGAATAATGAAAATTCCTTTGCAATACGTTGAGGGTCATCAATCAAATCATTATTTGCATTCCAAATAAACTCAATTCTCCTTTTCCTGCTGATATGATGTTTTGCTATGGCATGGTAGAATAGAGTATTTTTGTCTCCATTAGTGATGTGAAGATATCTGGATTTCTGGAACCAAAATACCTATTCTGCATTAAAGATACACTGTAAATGTTGAATATGCTCATGTAATTGTGAGTAACAGTGATCATCCATATCATGGGATTCCAGTGCCAGTAGTTTTTCAAAATACCCTCGCTTGAGAGTATCAATGTGTTCGAATGTTGTGTAATTCCATTTGGATAGCATGCGACCAAAGTTGGTTAGTTTGGTCATCAAATTTTCGCCAGAATACATATGCCATGTGGAAATGCAATAGTTTGAAAAGTCAGGGTGATGTGACCAAGCATCTTGGTAATGAAATAGTTTCTTGAAACAGGGTCTTAACCCTTTGAGATTAAGGGTAATAGGGTTATGATCAGATCCGGCGGAAGCAAATTTGGACACATAGGCATTGGGGAATAAATGAATCCACCCCGAGAAAACAAAGCACCTATCTAAGCATTCTTTGATGAGTTTTGGGGGGGGGGGTTTGTTTATTAGACCATGTATATCGGGACCCCTTTAACTTAATTTTAGACAGATTCTCCGACATCAATCGATCAAGAATAGCACTGGCGGGGGAGAGATAGAACGACAACCCTCCAATTTTATCAGAGCTGGACAAGACCTCATTCCAATCTCCAATTATGATAAATGGAATGGAGAGAGTTTGAAGAAAACTGTGTAGTGATTGCCAACAGTCAATTCTCAGATTTATCTGTGGCAGGGCATATAGGCAAATGAGTCACCAGTGGCCCTAGAATCTGTCATTTATACTGATAGCCAAGAAATGTTGGAAATAAATGACAATGTCAACATGGATGGAACTTGAAGCAAGGGCCCATAGTCCTCCCTTATGCGCTTTCCCTCCTTTACTATTGACGTGCCATCTGGCATTATATGAATCAAAAAAATTTGGCAATTTCAAATTCGCATGATCCGTACACTTTGTTTCACACAGAAATATAAAATATGGGTGAATGGATTTACAATGGTGGAGCAGGCATTTTTTAGTGAACGTACTATGCGGGCCGAGAGTATTCAATGAAAAATTAATCATTGTACTACAAAAAGGAACAAAGTCTTAAGTGTAAAGGTACCAACAATGACCTAACAGGGAATAAAGCAATAGGGTTGGGAGAAACCAAATAACAAAACACAAAGATAGCACGCAACTAAGGGATTAGTTTCAAAAATGGTAAGGGGTTCTTGTTGGTGTATAATGTATTGTATTTTGTCACAGTTTGATCCAGAGAATACTGGTGCGATATCTCGACAGGCAGGACAGTGGTCCTACTAGCAGGGGGTGTAGGGGGGCATAGCCCCCCGCTCGAATTTTTTATTTGGGGGCAATTGTGTACTTTTCGGATTAAAATTTTTTGCTATATATTTGTAGCGAGGGTTTCTTTCTCTGTAATGCAAGCAATACTAAAATGTGTGAAGATGAGCGCTGTAACCCTATTTTCCATTGATAGTGAAGCAGTATCTCATCTCACCGGGGACGTAGGCAACCTTGCCAACCTCGTAAAATTCGTGTGCATTGTTTGTTCTTGTTTTTTCATTGTCTTCTGCATCGTTTTAAGGTTGCGTTTCTATAATTCTATGGCTGAATTTGTACCAAGAAAAAAACAACACAAAATATAAGAAACAAATAATATGGATCAGAATTAAAAAAAAGAGTGAGTAGAAGTTGAGGGATGTACCCGGTCTGACGAGTCAGCAACAGTCTGTTTCCCATCTGCAGCTCTGTTCTCCTACCCTTGAGTGTGAGATTGTTCATCTTTGTTTAGGGAGGAGTCTGAATCTGAAGAGAAATCATTGAGCCATACCTTGAGTGCCTGGAACAGCTGCTTGGGTCTAGAAGAGGATGTGATGGACTCTAGGACAGAAGCTTTGAGGCTTTGTAGTTCAAGATCAAAGGCAACAGAAATGGAGCTTCTCTTCCTTTTTCGGGTAAAACCAAAAACCGTCCCAGTATTGCCCACAAAGTGTGATGGGGATGGTCCAAGTTGGGTTACAGGGGGGTTGGCTGAGATAGGGTTAGGGCCAGATGGAGTGGATCCTGGATGGGAGTAAAAGTGTTGGTGAATTGTAATGGGTACAGGATTGGTCAGGTTTATTCCAGGCAAAGCAGTGCACTGCATGGGTTGGCTGGGACCAGGTGTGAGATGGGTGGACTGGTCAGGTGGGGTAAACATGTTCAATGGTTGCTTATTATGGATGGTGGGAACAAGTGGTAGGGGAAATGGAATAGGAGGAAAGGAACCAAAAATCAACCCATGACCTACGATGCGCTCCATAGAATTAGGATTAGACACCTCTGCATTGTTGGAGCTGTCAAAGAGCGGTGCAATGGGATCGGTCTGTTTCTCCACGAACAATGATGCAATAGAAAAATCCTCAGCTTCCTCCATCTGATGTGGCATGAAAGAAGTGGGATGTCCCACCACTGGTTGTGCATTTGCAGATAAAGTAGTACCGGTAGTATCCAAAGCCTGAAACTCATGCATGGGAACAGCAACAGTTAGCATGGGAATACCAGTATGATGAGAGTAGGATATTCCGTGTGTTAATGAGCTAGGTCCAGTCACATCATTCAACTGCTGGATGGGATAATCAGACCAAGGCCAATTATTGACCAATATTGGGGGTGTCAAAGCATTATTGAAATAGCCTTTGCCTTGGCAAAAGGGTAGTAGTCTGTGCTATGGAGCAATCGGCCACAAGTGAAGCAAATAGAATGAAGTTCATACTTAATGGCAACTGTAGTATAGTTCCCATAATTATTCCTGATGTTGGAAAAGTACTTTTTTTGAAAAACACTTTAACCCTTGTTGTTAGGGGTGGAAGATCTAGACCGATTTCCACAGGATTGAGGATCATCTCAATACACTTGGCAATACCTGAAATGGCATTGTGAATGGGCTCTTCGATCAGAAAAACATGACTTTGGAATGCCCGATATTTGGATCCACAATGGAATGAACTGTTGTTCAGCTTCGTAATTAAAGATCATTATCAAGGGCATGGGAAACTAAATGTAACAGAGAAGTGTTAATCCACCAGGGAGAGGTGAGGCAGAACACCCTCAAAAGGAGGGTATGAGGTGTGAGATGAGATCATGAGAGTGGTGTAAGGAAGGGGTAAAAGTGTCAAAACACTCAAGGTACGGCTCATCAAAATCCCTTAGAAACAGGAAGAGCTCAGATCGGAACGACCGTCTCCGTCGTCAAGACCGGATTGAACCGAGAAGAGGCTGTTGGTGAGAATCAAAACCAGAGAAAACAACACCGAAGCGGAGCGGGGGTTATTTTATGGAGTAGGAGGAGAGTGAAGAAGGAGCATCGCGGGATGGGAAGAGACTTGGGGAGGGTGTCAAAAGGGTGTATCGGCCTGAAAAAGCATGAACAACTAGTGATAATGGTGTTCGGTGGTGTGGGTTTCTGGCGAGGAAGGGGAAGAGAATGTTACTTGCGGCCTTCTCTCCAGGTTGTAGGATGAAAGACAGATCTAGTTGGGAAGTAAAAAGAAGGGGAAGAGAATGTTACTTGCAGCCTTCTCTCCAGGTGTAGGATGAAAGACAGATCTAGTTGGGAAGTAGTTGGGAAGTAATTTTTACTTCCCAACTAGATCTATCTTTCATCCTAGAACCTTGAAAAATATAATATTTGCAACCTAGAACAACATTGTAAGTATAATCCTAGCTCTCTAGAAAATGTAACATGGAAAATTAGAAATGGATGTAATACCAATTTTTGGATAAACCCATGGGTTCCAAATGAGTCACAATCCTTATTTACTCTCTGTCTTTCAACCTAGCTACAACCTTGAAAAATAGAGGATCTACAACCTGGAACAACATTATAAGTATAATCCCAGCTCTATATAAAATAGTAACATGGAAAATTGAAAATGCATGTAATACCAATTTCTGGATATGCCCATAGATTCCTAATGAGTCACAATCCTTACTTGCTCTAAACAACAACATCCTCAATTCAACTTCCACTATCAGGTAAGTGATTTCATTATTGGCAATATTTGGAATTCTTGTTTATTAATCTCACTTCTGCAATTATCAGTAGTTAATGATATCTTGAAAATTCCTTTAAACTTTGATACTGATAAATGGTGGTGCAACCTTTCAAAAAATAGGGGTCTTCACTGCTAAATTGGTTGCTAAATTTTTGAAATATGGTCTAAATACTAACCCAGCTAGAATCTCAAATATGTGTGTTTACTTATCTCCCTACTCACATTGGTGGTAATTCTTTTGGAAATTCAAATACACCCAAAATTTAAACTCTTTTTCTAAAACTAGTTCATGGAGGAATTCCTAAGAAGGAGATATTAGAGAAATCAATGGTTGTCGATCCTATTTTTGGCTCTGACAAAATGAATCTGAATCCATTTGGCACACATTTTTTTTGTTGCCCTCTGGGTCTCAAACTGAATCCTTACCTGTCTTGTCTTTTAAACATCTCATTATGTACCTCTTTAACTCCAATATTATCCCGATGATATTCATCATAATTTCTTCACTATTTTCATCACCATATGCTATTTTAATGGGTACATAGGAATAAGATTACATTTACTAAAGATAAACTAAATCCACATGCCATTTTATCACCAGTAAATCAATAGTTAGTTTTATGCACACAACAGTTTTCATGAATTCATCAAATTAAGATGACCCACCCAACCAACCAACATTGCACTTTCATGCGTACCAAACAAAGATATTACTATTATGATTTGTGCTGCAATTTCCAACATTTCTGAAAATATATTTAAATGGGCTAATTTTATTTTTCATAAAGAAAATTTGTGTCTCACTGATAGCTAACTATATATTTGATGACAGGAAACCTTCTGAAGCCATTGCGTGGGGATTTTACTTGGATTGAAGGAAGCTGATTTGGACAAGTGAAAAATTAGGAACTTTGGAGCAACTCATAAGAGTTAGAACACATATTTTTTTACCATAGGACCACATCGTGGCCTCGGAGGACAATGCCTCTTTTTTTGGATGTCTCTCATCTTTTTCCAGCATTAATTTTTTGGCTCAGGCCTACCAACGACATGGTCCTTATCATGGCACATTATGCAGATAGGGTTACGAACGAAAAAACTTAATATTGATGTACTTTTACTATAATGAATTTTTCTCTTGCTTAAAAAACAGAAAACATCAACTTCATGTCTTCACATGTTGGCCCTATTATTATGATAGGAGAGAGTTCTAATAGTATAGAGAACTATTCAATCAAGGGTAGTGTACAGTCGGACAATAATGGCAAACAGGACAGAGAAAGTGCAAAGTGAAAAATAGATAGAAGTTGCTTGTGTAGCCTTCAACCTCATTGGACAATTTAGAGATATGTTTTAAGATTTATTAAGAAAAATCATTGAGCCTGCAAGGGAGAGTACTGTTGGAATTTTTAATGGTCATAAAATTATAGATTTAAATATTATTTTATTTTACAAAAGGTGTGTTAGAGAGTTGAGTCTTTTCCTAACCGGCACCTAAATGATTAACAGGTGTGACTATTAGAAGATTTGTTCAAATGGATAACAAACATGCCTTAATGGGAAAAGACATGGTTTTGGGCATATCTTTGGAAATAAACCTTAATGATGTCTTTTCATCTCCTATATAGAGAGGAAGTTAGTCAATTTCTCTTACAATTATGAGGCAATCTTAACTTTATTTTATCTTTTGGTTTTTTTTTTTTTTTGTTTACTAGTTGTCATTGTTGGAAACCTGGGTCACATGGCGGTGATGATGTGGTCAGTCTGGATGACGTGACCAGAAGTGGTGGTATGATAGCATTCAATCTCTCCAAAAAGATATGGTTTTGGACATATCTTTTTGAAATAACCTTTGGTAATGTCTTTTCCTCTCCAATATAGAGAGAGGAAGTTTAATCAGTTTCTCTAACAAATATGAGGCAACCCCAACTTCAGTTTTTCTTTTGGGCTTTTTTACCGTTGTTCTGATGTTTCTAGTTGTCCTTGTTGTCTGGGTGACATGACCAGAAGTGGTGACGTGACAACATTCAGTCTCTCCGATAAAATAACAATGCCACATAGTATGTATGGAGTGGATTGATACATCCATGATAGTGGTGCGAGATTCTGGGTCGAAACTGATAAATTTGACCTATTACGCTCGGGGGCGTTTTCGACAATAAAATAAATTTTCTAAAAGGATAATTTCTTCATGAAAAAGTTAAAAGTGTAATTCATCCTATCCAACACACCTAATTTCGTCTAGTTTCTATATCGTATGAAGAAGTTACGACATCCATAGTAGAAAACTGACTTATGTGGCAGTCAGGGGCAGTTTTGGCACTGAAGATGATTTTTTTTTAATAAAAATTCTCCATATAACCTTATGAGAAAATCAAATCATTCCAATGCACTTGGTCTTTGTTCCCTTTCGATTCTGTATGAGAAAGTTACAGCATCCGAAAGATTCAGGGGTAATATAGTCTTTTTGTATGGTTGAGTTTAACAATCAGGTTTTCTGAAAAGCTAGAGAGCATCGACTCGTGGTCCAACGCATTTCGTTTTTTTAGGATCCCAGATCATACGAAGAATTTATACACGTTCTTGCAAGATCATTCGAAAAATTCAAACCCGAAAAGGCCAAAAACCTCTCGGTCAATATAGGTATTTTTTAAAATAAAAATTTGAAATTGAGGGTTTATTTATAATTTTGAAGTTCTGAATTGTTGTGGAGTTTCAACATGAAAAATATGCAAGAGAATGGTTGGTTTTTTATAAGGGAGAGAGGGGCTCGTCCTATCCAACAGTTGCGGCTAGGCCACGCCTTTAGATGCTAAATGAGTGGCTGGATCGTGTGCATCTCTATGGTTCGAAGATTCTGATCTAAGCCTCATGATCAGATCTTCCTATATCTAAGCATCAAGGGACCAATCTAAGGGTATCTAATTGACAGCCCTGCGTGAGAGTGACTCAACAAGATTCCCATTACGCAACTGATTTTAAATGCTATTATAAATGATTATGTGGTTAGGATTTAATCAACCTCTTGATCCAAGATGTTCGGCTGAGATTTCATAGACATTTGTCTTGATCATGCGGCTGAAATTAAAGGTGCCAATTGGAGTAAAATCTATGGCCAGTATTGAAGCACCATTGCGTGCGTCGCTAGAGTAGCTACGCCACCGTACAAAGATTTCATTTGGAGACCTATGGTCAGCCCAATTCAAACTGCAATAACTTTCTAAACACAAGGCCATTTTGGTCCATTCAAGTTGTATTTTCTCAATTTTTTCATCCTCTATCTAATGAAAGCAAAAAAAGAAAAAAAGAAAAAATGGATTTTGAGTTAAGGAAGGCTAAGGATTTTGAAGGCGAATCTCCTCTTTGACTGTGTGTGCTCCATTGAATATAGTTAGGGATGTTTGGGAAGTGCTTTGCACTCCATTAAAGGTGGTTTTGAAAGGTAGTTGGTTAGTATTGGTGATACCTTGATTTCAAGGCAAGGGAAGAAGAAGAAGAATAAAGAGAGGAGCTTCCGCCTTTGTTGATAGAACCATAGATGTGTTTTGTTGCCTAATGGGAGTTTTGTTTACTCCATTAATATGGGTTTTAGAAGGTAGTTGAGAATGTTTAATGGCTAATTGAATGTGTGCCAAGAAGGAAGAGAAAAGAGAAAAGGGTTTGTTTTCCACCCATTCTATTGAAGAAGAAGTTGCATATTGGAAGAGAAAGAAAGGGAAGAAGAAGAACGAAGAGGGATGTCCCCACACTACTAGTGTATGCCCTTTGAAGCTCCATGGCTTACCAGAGCTTCTCCAAATACCAAGAACAGAGACAGAGCAGGGTTATAAGCATTACTCTATCTATCATGTTTCATTTTTATTCTTGTATTTGTATGTATGCTAGCTAATTGGTTATGTATGTTGAAATCCTAGACTAGCCTAAGCTACATTGTAAGGCATTAATTATAAGCCCCATTTATCTATGCTTTTGTATTGGGTGCTTAGTGAGTGCTAAGGACTGAGATAGGACGCCCCTTTGTAAAGGGTGCTGCAAATTGAGAAAACTGGGGCGAAGACCCAGCCTTTGTAAATCAAGGGTGGAAATGAGAATGTGTTCCCTTGGCTGTGGGTGTAGTCTTAAGTAGTATTGAGTAAATATTGATTTCGACAATGGGCATTACTCTTTTCATATAGGCAACGGGCTGAAGCACGTATTTCTTGTGTTGTGGATATGCATATGTGTATTGTCCATTGGATTGCTTATCTATAGAATGAGTATGTACACATGGTAGACCTGCCCACTTAGTGGTTCAATGTGGATGTGTATATAATTGTATATATATATATTTATGTGTGTGTGTGTGTGTGTGTGTGTGTGTGTGTGTGTGTAAAAACCGTGATTGCAATATAGGGGTTGTGAGGCAGCTCTGGACAGTAATACAGATTATTTGAATATTCTCTGTGCAACAGTGAGAATTATTAGTAGTTCATATAGTAGCTCTAAGCAATATCAGTATACTATGATTAAGAGTGAGCTACATCAGCTAGTGACTTGTCAAAGAACATGAGGGAAAGTTCTTAGGCACAATGATTCACCCTCTCTCTGTGTTAGCCGGGATCCAACATGTGTTTTTTTTTCAATTGAGTGCAACTCCAAATTATTCCAACGGGGCCAAATAAACTAGTGTAATAAATACTAGAGGGACCAACGTAGCTATTTTATCTTGGAGGTTGATTCATAAGAACTTAGCTTGCATCATAATTTTAATTGGTGTCTACTATCTTAAGGAAAATGTCAAGTTGCAAGACTCAACTCACCATTTCCTTAACTTTTTCCATGTATTTTCAAGTTTGTGATGCCAAATTTGATGTTTATTGTCAACATTTGTAACAAAAGTTGTTTTATTTTTTATTTTGTGTTTTTATTACTTCCTGTTGGGTCCCGATTGACACTGAGAGGGGGGGTGAATCAGTGTGCCAAATATTTTTTTCACTTTCCAACTGTACCCCTGATGTGGCAATCACTATTTGCACTTCAATAGCACAGTCTATTGATGCTGCCTGGAGCTGCTATGTATACTACTGACCATTCTTACTGTTGCATAAAACTTACTCACATAACTTGTATTGCTGCCCAGAGCTGTCTCATAAACCTCACACGGTAATCACTATCACATACATACACAGTCATGTGCACATCCACACTGCACCACCAAGTGGTCAGGTCTACCAGATGTACACACCCATTCTACAGTCAAGCACTCCAATCCACAATACAAATACGAGCATACACATCCACAACATAAGAAATACGTGCTTCGGCCAGTTGCCTACATGCACGGAGTAATGCCCACTGTCGGGTTCAACATTTACTCAATACTAATTATGACTGCACCCACAGCCAAGGGAACACATTTCCAGCTTCCACCAATGACATACAATGGCTAGGTCTTCACCCTAGTTTTCTCAGAATGATCTGAGAGGCCGCACCCACGGCAAATAGGTTTAGGTAGTTGTACCTACTAAGGAACACATAGCCCCTGTGTCCAGCACCCACTGAACACCAATAAAATAAAGTTGGGCTTATAACAATGCCCTATAGTGAAGCACTCATACATGCAAATTTCCCCCAAATAGACTACAACTATCACTTAGGCATTTTATCAAACATCTTGCCTACAATGATTTATAATAATGAAATTTGACAAAAGTGAGGTTACCTTGGCAAGGAGTAACCGTCGAAGATGCAATAATGTCGATCTCCAC
>NC_056568.1:12133353-12273297 GCF_013358625.1 Macadamia integrifolia | reverse complement strand
CTTGATGCGGACCACAATCACGTTGTCTCGGTGCCGCCAATGCTTCAACCCCGGTTGGCACTTGGGTTTCTTGAAGCAACTCATAAGAACCAAATTCTAGGTTCTTCTTCTTCTTCTTCTTCTTCTTTTTCTCATTGTCTTTACTTTCATGGAGTAACAATGGCATTCACATTCACATTCACACACACACAAAGAGAGGAAAAAACTTCTTCTCTATTTCCCTCTTCTTTTCTTCTCTTCTATTTTCTTTTCTTTTCTCTTGGCAACAACCAATAGAACTTGCTACCTTGGTTTCCAGCAGCTTCCTAAGTCTCTAATGGGGGCTATGGATGAAGTGCAAGAGGATGGAAGTCTTTCATTCAAACCCTTAGCCTTCCACGAGCTTCAACTCGTTTTTCTGACCACCTCAGCAACCCCTCTGCCTGATTTCTTCCCTCTGATGTGTAGAGGTCGTAGAGATGAAGAATCTCCAACTTGAATCACCCAAATCGGAGTTAAAATGAGGGAGATATGACCATTTGAAGTTGGAGCAATAAGATAGTCAGAAATGGAATCTTCGTAGGGGTGGCGTAGGCTACACCGGCGGCGCGCGCAACAGGGGAGAAATCTGACCGTAGATCTCATATAAAGATCTTATAATCCAAGCCGTCCGATTAAACCAACGGACAATAGATCCAAACCGTTAGATTTGAATCTTGATGACGTCATCATGACGTAGGCGCTGACATCGTCAGAAGTGTTGTCGATCTATGATTGGTTGCTTTTCCGAATTTTAAGGAATCTTATCTCCCACTCACAAAAGTGAAAAGGCTTATTGACCGTTGGATCCGAATCCTCCATGTTGGCTTTAATATGATTTCATGAGATCTTTAAGATTGAAATCTTGTTTATATCTTCTACACACGCGCGAAACACACTAACATAATTTGATAAGGTGTAGCGCCAGTGCATCAAGAATTATGCACCTAACCAATCAAATCCTACGCGCAAGCATCTATCTTGTCCATATCACACCAAAATCTCAGCAGCCTTTGGATGGGCATCAAGCCTACGTGGTCGAATCTTGACCATCCATTTCACTTCCCCTTACTACTCTTTATTACAATCAAGCCCCTGCCCCCATATGTTCCAGTGCTTAAAGGCCCCTTTCAACTCAGACCTTCAAAATCTTTAAATTCAACAAAAGCCCTTCAAATTTCAAAAATAAATTCCGAAAAACCCACCCAACACTGAGAGCAACTGATGGATTTTCGGTTTGAATTTTCGAACCGACTTTACGGAAACGCTTATAACTTTTTCATACGATATCCGATTGAGATGAAACGAAGTGCGTTGGAATCGTAACTGGATGCTCTACGAATTTTCAGAAGACTCAATCATCTGAATCATCCATATAAAAAGATCAAAATGCCCCTACACCTTTCCAATGACGTATCTTTCTCATACGCAATCGGAATGCGATGAAATCAGAACCGTTGGAAAGATTGTATTTTTTTCGTATTGTTACATGTAGAACACTTCCTTTACAAAATTCATCTTCAATGCCGAAACTGCCCTTGACTGCCAAAAATGCCGTAACTTCTTCATACGGTATCGGAATGTGACGAAATCAAATGCACTGGACTAGGTAAATTACAATCTATCTTTTTCATGAAGAACCAATCTTCGAAAAATGTCATTTTCACTGCCGAAAATGGCCTCGATCGTAAATAGGCTAATTTTGCCAGTTTTGACTCAGAAACCCGCACCACCTATTAATGATGTATTAAACCACTCCATGCATACCAAGTTGCTCTGTTATTTCATCGGTAACACTGGACACTGTCATGTCATCATTTTCATCCACGTCACTCAAACTGGCCACGTCATCACCGCCACGTGGCCGAGTTGCCAACAAGGACAATCATAAAACAACACTTCCATCCATCTCACATTGAAACAAATGGAGTCTAAATCTATAATTTCTTATCTGAATGCCACTTGTGAAATACATATATTTTTTTTTATTGAAAAACACAAGATGATATGAATCTCATGATTTTCTTCATTGTTATTAATTTTTTTTTCTTTTTTTACACCAATGATATTCATTGAAAAGATTTATATCTTTGATAGTTGTTATGCCCTTGATAAATAACATTTGATTCAAATTGTTGAAAGTTTTCAATCTAATGGGCTTAATTAATTATTGGGAGTCAACGAGTAGGAATTTTTCTAAAGGAACCAGTTTGGTCCGTCACACATTTATTGAATATGAATTATGTTATTAGTTTACTATGTGATCTTCTATTTTTTTTTTTTTCCTGAGAATATTGTATGATTTTTCAATTAAGGTTTCAAATCGAAGCTCATAGACTTCACTAACACAAATTCATTGGGATAATGAACAATGGACATGATTTATTAGATTTTGGTTGCAATAGGATCCCAATTTAGTTATACCATTGTAATTCTCTTACGAAAAATTTAAAAGAAAAAATTAAGTCATACTACGAAAAAAAATACATACACTATTAAGTTCTTCACATAATTTATTTTAAGGGACGATTAGGAGAACAAAGAGTCAATAAATTTAATAAAAATATTTTGGTTTCTAAGACTTGGTTTTGAATAAATTGACTTTAAGTCCTTTTTTTTTTTTCTTTCATTCTTCTTCTCTTTTTTTTTATAAGTTCCTTGTGCGGTATAAGACTTATTCCCATTGGACCTCAATCCAATTAATAGATTTCTTATTCTCTTATGAGAAAAACAAAGAAGGAAAACTGGGATTCGTCAAGAAAGAAACACTCTATTGACTTTTCTCCTTAGGGTACAATATTTTGTATTTTTTTGAAGGGACTATGTGGAGAAAGGAGACGTACAAAATCAATAAAATTTAAAAGACACGCATGTTGGTTTGTAGAGACATCGGTTTGAAGAAATTAACTTCGTTTAAGTCTTAATTTTTTATTTTGGGTATACACTTAAAAGCATAATCAAAGACAAAGAAAAAAGAATTATGCATCTAGAGAAGAAAAAGCGATGGCGACAAGGCTTCAAGGAAGGAGGTTACATAATAATAGGGGAAAAAGGTCTTTGAGCCAGAGCTGTACTGCACGACTTCTCATATGGTATTATTATATTATTATTTTTTTAAAATGAAAAAAGAATGATTACAAAAATCATTATGAGAGGATGTAGAGTACCCTGTTTGTTTCGAGAACCCTCTCCCATAATATATATATACTATTAGGTCATTTAATTGAGGGTTGATATTAGGAGTGCAACGTGGTCGGGTTGGGTCGGGCTTTTTAAAACCCTAATCCAACCTTGAGTCCCCTTAACTAGGCCCAAACCCGCCCTGACCTTGACTCAGGGCCGCAAAACTTCAACCCTAACCCAACCTTTTAGGGTTCAGTCCAACCCCTACCCGCCCTGATTGGCCTTGATTTTACAGGGTTGGGTATACCCTGACCCCGACCCTACAAAATATAAAAAAAAAAATATTCATAATAAAGAGGAGATAAAAAAACACAAAATCTCAAATTACTTGTCATAAGGAGAACATCCTAAAGCAAACATTCAAACAATATATATAACTCCAACTATTATGGTAAACAAATAGGAGATCATCCTAAGAAACCAAATAATCCAAAAAAGTTTCAATTAATTGTCATGATAAACAAAGAGATCATTTTAATAAGGCAAACAATCAAAAGAACTCAAAACTCTTATCATGTTAAACAAAGAAGAGAACATCCTACGAAAACAAAAAATCTAAAGTCAACATCAAGGGCAAAAACCAGAGATGGGTAGGGCCAAAACTAAGGCCTAAATTCAAGGTAGAAAAATTAGGGCCAAGTTTAAGGCAAGCTGGGCTGGCCAAAGACATCAACCCTTACCCGCCCTGACCCTGACTCAGGGTCAGGCTGGCCCTTAGGGCCAAAATTTTCAGGTTGGTACTTGTTTGGGATCAAGGCAGGGCAAGGGCGGGTTCGAACCGTCAGGGTCAAACTTGCACCCCTAGTTGATATGTGGGTTTGGATTTGCTCCCCATGGGATGGATCTCACACCCTCCATGGGGTGTAGAACCCACCTCTTATGCGTGGGACAAACAACCTATGGAGGGTGGAGATCTGTCCCCTCCTAGGAGCTGATCCAAACTCATTGATGCATCTCTTTCCATTTTCCTGGCTCATGAAGGGTATTTTGGCCCTTGAAGCATCCAAACATCTTACGATTTTTTTTGTTGGTAAATCCTGACATCTTAGGGCCCGTTTGATAACGTTTTAAGAAACGCGTTTCTGCCGTTTCTGTTTCCAGAAACAGCAGAAACGGAGCAAAAAGTGTTTGATAAAACTGTTTCATTTCACTTATTTTTAAAAATAGAAATAGAAATTTTTACTTATTTATGATTCAAGAAACGACCCAGGCCGTTTCTGGAAATGACTTATGGCAATTCTTTCACTGGTTACCATTGACTTCTAAAAACATGACTTATCAAACACCTTCAATTCCGTTTCTGTTTCTAGAAACGGAAATTTATGTTTCTGCCGTTTCTTGAAACAGAAACGACAGAAACGTTATCAAACGGGCCCTTACATTAAAAAGGGGAGATTATCAGTTTAGACCATTCACATTAATAAGGATCAATCGTGATATTATTATATATTACCCCCCCCCCCCAACCAAAAAAAAAAGAGTAACAATCGTGATCTTATAGGACACAATTATTGGTATAAAAATCCTTTACGGTGAGGTAGTGAGCTCCAGTGAGGATCCAACGGCTGGGGTGCATGCCAAGGCCCTCCCAACCGTTAGATCCTCACTGCCACTCACGGTTCACCGTAGAGGATTTGAACCCCAATTACTGTAGTTAATTCAATGTTTAGAATTAGAGCATAATTGCGCAGATCAATTTTGTGCTCCACACTCTATCATGTTTGAGGCAACAAATAGAAATTAAAGTAAAATATTGAAGATTGATTTTTTTTTTCTTTTTCTTGCCAACCAAAGCATTAACGGAATTAAACAATGCAGTTTTGATTAAACGGTATGCTTTTATTTGGTTCATGGTGTCAAAATAAGAAATCAAAATCAAACTGTTTATTAAACTGTCTAAAGTTGCCTTTCTCCATTTCCCTCTTAACCCGACATCTGTCGTGTACAATATTACTAGGTGGGTGGATGCTATAAATTGCTCTCTTTGATTGATACTAACTATTTCTTCCTAGGTTTCTGTTCTTCTATCGTATGAGACTTAACAACAACTATCTATCGAGAATCATCATATCTTGATTTGTGATGATAGTTATGATCCTCTGATCGAGGAGGCTATTTGGGCCTTTATTTTAATCATCATTGATAAATTTTTTTTTGGCCCCTATGAATTTTGGAATTGCAAGATGTGCTCAAGAAGCATAATCAAGTGGGACGTGGCAAGGATTGCGAAGGGAAATGGAATGCAAGAGGATAGATGTGTGGACTGATTACAAAAATCTAGTGAAGTAGATGGATCAACGACATCGTTTTCATTGGCCTTGGGAGATATTTGGTTTATTATTAGATGTGTATATCAACCTTTGATGATGCCAACTTGGTTAAACAAGAACGTATATAATATTTGTAGCTCATCACGTAGCTTGTGATGCTACAACATCTAAGGGTGGGGATACACTTGCTGTATATTTACATAATATTTCAATAATTTTTATTGAAAAAAAAATGGTTAGCATTTGAAACCTGGAACTAGGCTTAGATTTTTAAAAACCCACCTAAGTGGAACCCATCTTGCACCCTTTATATTAGTAGATAGTACACAATGTCCTTCGCTCATTTGTCAAGTTTCAGTCCAACCAGGGTTTGCTGAAGAGCAAAATAAAGCAATGAGAAATTCAGAACTGCCAAGAGGGTGTAAAGACTAAGGCCCTCTTTGGTATTATTTTTCTTTTTGATTTTTGTTCACAAAAATGGTTTTGGCTGTATTGGTATCATTTATGGAGCTTGTTTCTATTTTAAAAAAATGGAAATTACCTAGATCTACTAGATAAGAAAATAAATTACAAAATAAGTAAGTTTCAAATTTATTTTACATTGACTAGTTTCAACTTTGAAAATATTTACTCAATCCCAAAAATGAGTTATTGCTCGTGCGGTTCAAGAAAAAATAAAAGAAAACTTCCTAAAATACCCCAACCTCAATTTTTTTATTTTTATTCAATTCATTTTTAATCGCATGTGGGACCTACTTCCTCCTCCCATCTCCTCTTCCGCCTCTTCTCCTTCCTTCTCCACAAATGCGGCACCCTCCCTCCTTCAGAATCAAGAGATGGGTGGGATGGATGGCTAGAAAAGAATAACACTGTTTATACCTATAAACAAAATTAGGTATAAATTATATAAAATAATTACCCTTATGGTGGTGAGAATGTTGCTGCAATTGGGTTTCACCTCAAACTTTTGGGTGAGAAACTGTCTTTGGTGAAGGGAAGAAGGTAGACCGAGCATCATTCATGGCAGCTGCAGACGCATTCCAGAAAGGAGTGTTGTTGGAGAAGTGCAACTGATTAGTAGAGGGTTGGTGCAACTTTGGCTGTGAAGTTTTCAGGAAGGGTGAGAATTTAGGCCAAGAAGGTGACAGCAACAGCAATGACGATGAGAATTCACCAGTGTTAATGCGGTAGATTGGAGATGGATTGTTAATGGATCGATGAGTCTCAAAGGGGAATCTTTGATGTTGATGGAGTTGGGTCTCTGGTGGATCAAATAAACCTTGCAATAATGATGGTGAATTGCATTTATAAGAAGGAAAACCATTGTATATGGCCTGGCTGCTTGAGGTGTTATCTTCACCACCACCGCCGAAGAAACTCTTGGGGCTCCACTCCTTCTGGACTTGAACCGATGGAGATTCCATCCCCGTTTCTCCCGGAAAATTGGGTCTTGATGAACTTAAGTCATCTTGAAGCATGGAATTGAAATTAGGCTCTGTACTTCTTCCACTACCTCGACTGTAAGAACCATATATGATGATAAGAAATAAGAAAAGGCGGAAGAGGAGAGGGAAGGAGGAAGTAGGTCCCACATGCGATTAAAAATGAATGGAATAAAAATAAAAGAATTGAGGTTGGGGTATTTTAGGAAGTTTATTTTTATTTTTTCTTGAACTGCACGAGCAATAACTAATTTTCAGGATTGACTAAATATTTTCAAAGTTGAAACTAGTCAATGTAAAATAAATTTGAAACCTACTTATTTTGTAATTTATTTTCTTATCTAGTGGATCTAGGTAATTTTCCCTAAAAAAAAAATGGTAAAATACAAAAATCAAAAAGAGATCAAGAGTCATTTATGTGTTTTGGCCAAAATTGATTTTCAATTATTTTTGTACTGAACTTTAATGAGCACGTGCTTAAAGCCCCAATATGGAGGGGTAAAGTAGTCTGCTTTGTAATTAGAAATCTAAGCCCCTTACCCCCTCTTCTTCAGTCCAAAGTAGACAAAGAGAGTTATAAAGCAGATGGGTGAATGGAATCTCTTCACCCATATCTTCAAAAAACCATTTTGCACATAGATATACCAAACTATTTCTCACAAAAAACCATTTTTTCTCAAGTAGTTACCAAATCAGTTTTAGGTTTTCATAAAAAATATTTTTTGTTAATAGGTAAAAATAAAAAAGAAAAATGATACTAAAGAGGGCCTAAGACAACCAGGAAGATGCATGATACATGAGATGGTATATGATTATGATCCTAAAATTTTGACATGTGGATATTCTAGATCATTTTGGCAATTGATGACCGAGTATTTCCCACCACAATTGTAGTTTAGTTGATATTCAAATTTAATGATGGCAAGGGAATTCTTTTTAAGCCTACTAAAGAAAATTTGGTAATTATTACTGTCATTAACTCCAAATCATTCTATATTTGGCTATTAAATTTTACTTTGCATCTAAATCATTTGGATTTGTAAAGCAAAATAAAGATTGGAAAAATAATGCTACCTGGTCGCGTGGTTCTTGAGCCCAAACACAAGGGAGGCTAAGTGATGGCCTTGCCCCTATGAAATACAATAAACCTACCCCTTGTTGATGCCCCTGTTGTCGCCTCATTGGCCAAGTTGGTGCAATAACCATGTGACTTCGTACTTTTCCCTATAAAAATTACATAAAAAAAGTATCATTATTAAATATGGTAGGAAATTTAAGTGTTTTATACAATCATGTTAAATAATGCTTACAAAAATTCATTTTTTATATTTGAAAATTTTCACTTCCTTTCCTTTCATATTCCCTTATACGCAAATGGAGCCAAACAAAGTTTGCCATTTGGCAAAGTAGAATTTAAAGGAATTGTTTTTTTTTTTTAAGGAAAGAAAAATTAGATTAATAAATAGCTTAATACATCTATGTTCAGTCGTGAGATGTTAAAGTCAACTAAACTGTTCATCGCCTTATGGGAAAAAAAACCATAAGAAGTACCACGTCATTGTTTGGTCTGAGTCAAAAATTGGTTAGTGATGGTATGTGCAAAAAAGATAGTGGGGTTTTGCTCAAAGGCCGTGGTACTGTCTCCAAAAAGAATATCGTGGAACTCGTTTGCATTGCCCCATATTTCAACAATGCTCCAACCTTTCTGGTTCACATGCTTCAGTCCATGATATAGTGCCCTCGCACTCACATCAAAATTTCTCCTGTCAATACATAACCAGTTGCCAATAAGACACATTTCCCATTGATAATAATGCAAAAAATCCATCCTGATTTCTTTTTCAGCTGATCAGACATGCTAGTAAGGATGAGGATAGGGTAATCAAAAATAGGGAATTCAGGGGGCGTGGAGTTGGGGAAAGAAGACATCACCTGTTGCTGGTTTTGTATACATATGGTGCTCAACCATCGTTGTGCAGAAAATAGCATAACGTGTGGGTTTGGGGATATTTTTTTGAAAATGATATTATTCCTATGCTTCTAGATAAAGTAGCAGATAGTGATAAAGCTAGAAAGAAACGTGGTAGTATGATTATCAGGGGTAAAATCAGCATTAAAAAAATACATAATCAAATTATTAAAAGATGTAGTAGAGATGTTCTTGGTTCTCAACCCCAAAGCGCTAGTAGCCCAAATTCTCTTTGTAAAGTCGCATGAAAGGAAGGCATGTCATGTTGACTCATTTTGTTTGTGGCAAAAAACACATAATGGATCAACATCCATCCATTTGCAAAGGATATTTTTGGTGGTTATCCCTCCATGTATAAGTCTCTAGAAGAAAGTCTTAAATTTGGGGTGTAAATGTAGTTTCAAAAAAAAAAACCCCACCAATGTGAGCAGAGAGATGAGCAAGTACACCTATGTGAGATTCCAATAGGGTTAGTAATCGGACCACATTGAAGGAATTTAGCAGCCATTTTAGTGGTGAATATATATATATATATATATATTTAGAGTTGGCACCACCATTTATCATTATGAGTAGTACTAGGAGTTTGAGATTTTAGTAATAGACGAAGAAGGTAAGATAGAAGACAAAAGGCATAAATTCCAATTATTCCAAATGAAGTCCTTAACTATGGTATAAGATCTGAGGATCCCAGGAATCATTGGGGATCCATGGATCAGAGTGAATATAGGTATTATTCCCATTACCAATTTTCCTAAAGACCATATTTTTTAAAGTGGGGAGGATACAATGCTATTCCAAGTAAAGAGCCTTTTTTCCTAAGAGTCGAGAGATGAAACACATACCTGTTGGGAAAGTATTTATTGTGCAGGACCTGCACCCAAAGAGAGTCTTCCTCTGTGATTAGTCTCCATCCCTATTTAGAAGGAGGACTTTGTTTTGGGGTTTCTGATTTCCTAATACCAAGTCGTCCATTGATTTTGGGTCAGCGGACCTTGTGCCAACCAATAAGATGAGATTTTTTATTTTGGCAAAAGTTTCCATTTCAGAATCTAAGGTAAATCGAGTCCAATTTGGAACAAGTAGCTTTTGAGAACGCAAAGCAAGACATAAGATAGGAAGGTATTGATGAGAGGGTAGATTGGATTAAAACCGTTCTTCCTACAAAAGAAAGAAGATAACTTTTCAGGTAGCTAATTTCTTTTCAACCCTACTAATGATGTGCATGAACCTGGTTGTTCTAGTATTTTTGTGGAACAAATTAGTCCCAAGGTACGTAGAGTCATGGTTCATTTCTCTTATTCCAAGAATTTTACAAATGGAATTTTTCAAGATGACATTGACATTAGAACTAAAGGCAATACTACTTTTGTCAATGTTAACAGTGAGACTAGACAGGTTGGAGAAAATGTCAATGATGCACTTGACGGTAGTTGTATCATATTCAGAAGCTTGATAGAAACTAAACGTGTCATCAACAAAGAAGAGATGAGAGATCTCAAGACCCATCCAGGAAATCTTGATACCCTTAAAAAGGTTGAGTTCCTTATAAGCACTTAACAGACGAGATACGGCTTCCATAGCCACAATGAAAAGAAATGGGCTTAGGGGGTAATCCTGTCTGATTCCTTGGGATAGTTAAAAAAACTCACATGCAGATCCATTAAGTTTGATAGAGAAGAAGGGTGTACTAATAATATAGCATATCAAATCCCCCCACTTTTCTCCAAAGCCCAAGAAATCGAACAGTCCACGGAGGAAACCCCATTTCAAGTAATGGAATATCTCTTGTGCAATAATTATATTATCAGTGATTTGTCTTCCAGGGACAAAAGCTGACTGGAATGGAGAGATGATTTTATGGAGGACACTTTTGAGTCTAAAGGCAATAATCTTGAAAATAATTTTATAAGAAACATTACAAAGGTTAATGGGATGGAATTCCTTGACAATGTTGGCATGAGCAGTTTTAGGAAAGAGACAGATCAAAGTGTGGTTTAAGCTAAGAGGGAAGGATGGTGTCACAGAAAAATATAGTAATCAGGTCAAAAATATCCTTGAATAGGATATCCCAAAATTTGTAGTAAAATACAGTCTGGAAGCCATCAACACCTGGGGCTTTGTGGGCACCAATGGAGAAAACAGCCGAGTGAATTTCTTCAATGGAAGGGGTTTGTTGCAACAAGTCAAATTCCCAGGGTTCAAGGATGGAAGTAAAAAGTGGTTTGATGAAGATAGGGTCGAAGGGGTTAGAGGTAGTGAAAAAGTTTGAAAGGAAGGAGGCAAATTCTTTAGCAATTTTAGGGGGGGGGGGAAATAGTCTACCCTCAGCAGAGAGAATTGAATTAATACGAAGTTTCTGAATGTTGATTTTGGCTACAACATGGTAAAATTTAGTGTTCCTATCTCCATAAGAGATGTAAAGCTGTCTGGATTTCTAAAACCATAATTTTTCCTTTGTATCAAATATCCAACTCAAGCTGTGAGAGAGATAAGAAAAGTCAGAGACGGGAGGACGGGCCAAATTTTCAGGGTTAAGGTGGGTTTGGAGGAAGGACCACTTTAAATTCTCAATTCTCCCAAAAGTGTTGGAGTTCCATTTACAGAGAGGCGGCTAAGGGCAACCATTTTGGCCATGAAGTTATTTCCCATGAGAGAAGACCAGGTAGAAGAGCAGATCTGGGAGGAAGAGGGGTGAGAGGTCCAAGCATCTTGAAAGTGAAAGAGTTTCCTATATCTGGTTAGGGGAAGAGAATGTTGGAGGAAAATGGCATTGTGGTTAGAATCGGTTGCAGGAAGCTTTGTGGCATAGGGGAAAAGAGTGAACCAGGAGGTGAAGTAAAACCTTTATCGTTACTTTCCTTGATTAGGTGTGGAGGCTTTTGTTTGTTGGACCAAGTAAAATGGTTCCCTTGCAGTTTGATCTCGTCAAGGTTGAGAAGAGAGATGATATTTAGGAGACAATGGGCCGATGGGGTGATTTTGAAAGATGCATTTATCATCCACAGAAAGGATTTCATCAAAGTCTCCGAGGATGATGAAGGGGAGGGAGATAGAGAGAAGGAAGGTTAAGAGTTCTTCCCAACAATGTTTCTTGGGAGATGGTTGGGTTGGAGCATTGATGAGCACATTTATGTGTGAAATCTAAGGTAGTAAAACATGCATTTTACATATTTGGAATGGAGCTACCTTGGGTTTTACTCTTTTTTTGCAGGTTTTATATTTTCAAGGCCTTAAGGACTATCGGGCATTATATCTCCAATTTTACACACAATGAGGTCCTATTTTTTTGTAGTTTTGAAGAGGACGAAATTCTAAGCAAGATGGATGTGTTTAATTAAAAGTACACATTCGTTTGGTCACCTGTACAAGTGATTATTCTTTTCAGGTCAGAAAAAGAATAATGTATCACAACTGAATCGAGATGCAGAACCAGCCCGTTTACAGTTATCTCAGAGGTATAAAAAATATTTCAAATGCTAGCAAGGATCGATGGATCACATCCTTAAGTGATTGAAGATTCATTTTTGGTAACAACAACTACCTAACGTAGTTGGTGAGTTGTGATGTGCAAAATCCCTTGCTTATTAAAAGGTCTCAAGTTCGAACCTCTTAGCTGTCAATTTGTTGAGTTTTTTTATAGAAGATTTTCTCTCTCCTAGCAAGAAAAATAGCCAAAGGGGGTTTCTTGCAAAGAAGAGGGAGAAAAATAGAAAATGGAGAAAAAAAAAGGCAAGACAAATCGTGAGAGATCTCTCTCCACATGTTTTCTCTCTTCTCTCTCCTTCACTTCATCAGCAAGATATAAAAAAAATATATATTTTTTTTTAGAAGCTAAAATCATTAGCTTCCCTCCCCCATTCTCTATATAATAGAATTAACACAAGGGGAGGAGGCACTTCATTCTTCTTCTAGGGTTTTTTTTTAGTTGCTCTACCTCTTTCTCTAGCTCTAGTTCTAGGTTTATGCTTTAAACACTTTTGTAAGTTCTTTTTATTCAATTAGTGCAAGCACTTTTGTTTTTGATTCAGTCTTTTATTTTTATTGTTCAAGCAATTGAAGTTGTAATTTTCAAGTTCTAGTTCTAGGTTTAGTTCTAGGTGACAAGAACAAGCTATGAAGCATGTCTTTCAAGTTCAATTTTTTTTTTCTTCAGATTTGTTTTCTCTAGTACTAGAAATTTCAGATTTGGTTTATTCCAGATCTAGATTTTAGTACTGGTAGTTTCTCAAATCGATCAAGTTTTCAGTTCAAGAGTTGAAGTTCAAAGAAGTAGGCTTATTCAGTAGTCTTCTCTCCCCCCTCTCATTCTCTCTTTTGACAACCCTTTCTTTCTTAATTTAGGATTTTAATTTTAGTCGTTACATTATTGCCATCCCTTTCCCCTAAGGTTCATGGCTAGTGTATGTGTTGGCTTTGCCCCTCCTAGCTATAGAACCATCATTTTATTATTTTTATTTTAATTGTCTCTCTTTCCCTAAAGCCAAGTAGAGTAACCCTTGTAAGAGTGACTCTCTGGTCAAGCAGGGAAGTTCATATTATGATGCATCTCTCAGACTAAGTAGAGAAACCGACTTGTGAGTCTCTCTCTAGCTTTATCCCCTTTCTTTTACTTTATTTTTATTTTAGCATTTTGTTCCTTTATTGTTCTTTTTTAATTGCGTGGGTTGTTTATTTTTAGTTATTTATTTATTTAATTTTAATTTTGTGGCTTGCGTCTTTAAATTCTTAGATGAAAAATGGTTAGGACGTTATTTTAGATACATATGTTTAGGATGGTAATTAGAATTAGACCACAACCATTAATTGGTTCACTTTTGCATTATTAAAAGAAGTAAAAAATAAAGTGGCTGTTCTCCCTGTATTCGACCAGTAGCTACACTAATCCTTACGCTTGCGGTTACATTTTAAAATCTTAAATAAGTTTTTGGCACCGTTACTAGGGTGACAATTCTATGTTATTTTTCACTTTTTTTTAGTAAATCGGAGTGCTTTTTTTGCTTTATTTTGTTTTTTCTTTTCTTTTATTGAATTCCTGAGAAGAACAAATTGCAATAATAGTTGTATCGATGGAGGTCGTTATACCTCACAGTATGATAAAGACATGTTTCGCCCTATAGTAGTACCTCAGGAATTGACCTGAGCAACCCCGGATCCCTACCGGTAAGCTCCTAAAAAGCAAAAAATCAAAAAATCAAAAAAATCATAAAAAAAAAAGTTTTGCTATCTATTCTTTTGTGCTTGTCTTACTCTAGTTGTGGATAGTTTTCTGTTGCATGAGTATTAGGTGGGTACGTAATACTAAGAATCGGTTAGAAAGAAGAGATCCAATAAGTAGTGACCCTATACATTTATTCTCTTTAAAACCCTTCAATATGGGAGACTAACAGCAAATCCCTCCACCTAAATCTTTGAAAGATAGGTTCTACCCTGCTAGAACAACCCAACCTTCCTACATAGTTCTACCACAAGTCCAGGGCAATAATTTTGAACTCAAATCTCAATACATCACTATGTTGTCCCACTTCCATGGGTTGACCTCTAAGTATGCATACCTATTTCTAAGAGAATTTGAAGAGGTATGTGTTCTAATTAAGATCCAACAGTTTTCTGATGATGCTGTAAAGCTTAGGTTTATCACTTTTGCATTAAAAGACCAAGCTAAGAAGTAGTTGTATGGGTTACCCACAAATTTCATAATCTCATGGGAATAGTTCACAGTTGTCTTCCTTAAGAAGTTTTTTCCAACTCACAAGACCAATAAGCTTAGAAGTGATATCCTTCAGTTTAGGCAAAAGCCTAGTGAGTCATTTTCCAAACTTATGGAGAGATTCAAGGATCTACTCCAAAAATACCCTCACCATGGCCTGGACATATGGCATTTATGTCAAATAATTTTTGAGGGTATTGATTACTCAATTAAACAAATGATAGAGTCTATGTGCCCTGAGGGATTCACATCCTTTATAGATGAAGGAAAGGTATGAGAATTCTTACTTGACTTAGCTGACAAAACCCGTGAGTGGGAATCAACCTAAGAGAGTGAAAGAACCATAAGAGAAAAATGATATTTTCTGGATGGGATAGTAGCCAAGGAAGCCCATTTGGATAGTCTAATTAAGAGAATTGAGACTATTATTCCTAGAGAGCCATCATCAGTCAATTTTGTTAAGATTTGTACTTGGTGCCAGTCCCCTGGACATGTCATAGAAGAATGCCCCAACACTTCTTGGGGCACTTCTAATGATAGTGTCAACGCCTTATATCAGAATAATCTATATAGTAACACCTACAATCCAGGAAGGAGAAATCACCTAAATTTCTCCTGGAATCAGTGCAACCAAGCAGGGCCTTCCAATTTTCATAATCAAGGTCAACCTGGACCCCAAAGGCCTCCCTTTGCACAACAATCTTTTTCCCAAAATACTTTTCCTAGGACAAATGTAGGACCTTAGACTAGTTTTCCTAGGGCCTCTCTCCTATCATCTTATCAGCAACCCCCTGGGTTTGCCAACACTGGAGATGCAAGTAAAATAAGTGACTTAAAAAAATATAGCCCTCCTCATGACAAACCATCAAAATCTTACAAGAGAACTCACCCAAGTTATCTAAATTATCCGTGAGAGGAAGAAAAGAATTTTACCCATTCAACCAAAGCCTAACCTCAGGCATCATCAATTTGTTAGTTCACAAGCACCAACTAATGCACTATTGAATATAGTACAAGGTCAGACCCAACAAGGGCCCTCTAATTGTAGTGTTGTTTATGCCCTTAGGAGAAGTGGAGAGTACCAACAGAACGTTCCTAAATCTTCACTATCTATTACTCCTGTTAACTCTCATTTAGTTGAGGACACAAGTGTACCTCTTGTTCCAGGTTCGTCTGATGAACCTAAAGATTCTTTTGAAACTAAAGATGATTTTGTTGAGGAAACAAAAAATGATTCTTCTAAAAAATGACAAATCCCTAATAGTCCTTATGTTCATCCTGTCCCATTTCCTACTCGCTTGGTACACAAAAAGAAGACTGCTTCTATGGAAAAAATTTAGAAGTCTTTAAAAAGGTAAAAGTGAACATCCCTCTTTTGGATGCCATATCCCAGATCCCCGCCTATACAAAGGTACTGAAAGATTTGTGTACTCACAAACATATCACTTGTGTGCCCAAAAAGACATTCTTGATAGGTAATATTCGTTCCATAATTACTCAGCCTATAGCAGTCAAGTATAAGAATCCAAGGAGCACTACCATATCTTATGTCATAGGCAACACTTACATTGAGCATGCCTTACTTGACCTTGGTGCAAGTGTGAATCTTTTACCTAACCATGTGTACAAGTAACTAGGATTGGGAGAATTGAAAGCCACTGGAACTACTCTTCAGTTGGCAGATAGGTTTGTCAAGATTCCTAAAGGGATGGTTGAGGATGTCTTACTACATGTGGAGGAATATATTTTTCCTATTGATTTCATTGTGTTAGAAACCAAGCCCTTCTCAACCAAGGATGAGATCCTAATAATTTTAGGAAGACCATTCTTGGCTACCAGTAATACATTAATCAATTACCAGAATGGTTTCCTAAGATTATCTTTTGGTAACCAAACTGTTAAGTTTAACATGTTTAGAATAGGCAGGCAACCACATATGGAAGAAGAGATCAATATGCTTGGGGATTTTCTGGATATTTCTGATGATTTAATTACCAACTTTGATATTGATTTTGATTCAGAATTCCACGAGTGTATGGATGAGTTGGATGATGATTGTGAAAAAATCTTTTCTGAAGTCTTGAGTCTTCACACCTATGGAGCCCTTAGAATCCCTTTCCAATTCCATTCCCAAACCTTTCATAGTTGAGCCCCCTAAGCTAGATCTTAAGGAGTTGCCATCTAATTTGAGGTATGCTCTCTTAGGGCCTGACCAGACTCTTCCTGTAATAATTTCTCAAATTTGACTTCTAGCGAGGAAGAGGAGTTACTTAAAGTGTTAAAAGATAATAAGGAAGCCCTGTATAAGCCCTTCTATTGTGCAACATCATATACATCTTATGAATGATTCCAAACCATCCACGAAACCCCAAAGAAGAGCTAACCCAGTGATGATGGAAGCCATTAAGAAAGAGATCCTAAAGTGCTTGGATCATGGAATAATTTATCCTATTTTTGACATCCAATGGGTAAGCCCAGTTCACGTAGTGTCTAAGAAGTCTGGGGTGACTGTAGTTCCCAATGCCAATAATGAACTAATTTCAACCTGTGTCCAATCGGGGTGGAGAGTGTGCATAGACTACAAGAAACTTAATGTAACAACCTAAAAGGACCACTTTCTATTGCCATTCATTGACCAGATGTTAGAGAGGTTAGTTGTACATGAATATTATTGTTTTCTTAATGGATATTTTGGCTATAACCTGATGCCAATTGCTTTAGAGGACCAACATAATACCACTTTTACATACCCATATAGAGCATTTCCTTACAGGCGTATGCCCTTTGGGCTTTGCAATGCCCCTGCTACGTTCCAACGATGCATGATGAGCATATTTTCTTACATGGTCAAAAAATTCTTAGAAGTATTTATGGATGACTTTTCAATTCATGGGAATTCCTATTCTGAATGTCTTCATCATCTTTCTCTAGTTTTGAAAAGATGCATATCTAATAATTTGGTTTTGAATTGGGAGAAATGCCATTTTATGGTTAAATCTGGTATTGTTTTAGGCCATGTAATATCCAAGGAGGGAATTATGGTAGAGCCAAAGTGGATTTAATTGATAATTTACCACCTCCTCAATCTGTTAAGGATGTCCGATCTTTTCTAGGGCATGCAGGCTTCTACAGAAGATTTATTAAGAACTTTAGTTAATTAGCCCGACCTCTCACTTCATTACTTGCCAAAGATCAAACTTTTGAGTTTTCTAAAGAGTGCCTAAAATCCTTTAAACAACTTAAGAAGGAGTTGACCTATGCACCCATTGTTCAACCACCTGTTTGGACTAAACCTTTTGAACTAATGTGTGATGCTTCAGATTTTGCAATAGGAGCGGTTTTGAGTCAAAGGATTAATAAGTTCTCCACTGTTATTTACTATGCTAGTAGGACCTTAAATGATGCATAACTCAATTATACAACCACTGAAAAAGAATTTTTAGCTGTTGTGTTTGCATTAGAAAAGTTTCGATTTTACTTAGCTAGTTCACATGTGGTGGTATATACTGATCATTCTGCTCTCAAATACCTAGTTCAGAAGAAGGATGCCGAAGCCCTTCTCATTAGGTGGGTTTTACTTTTGCAAGAGTTTGATTTAGAAATTAGAGATAAAAAATGAGTTAAAAACCTAGTTGCTAGCTTCCCAATTCCTTGACTGTCGATTTTCCAGTCAACGATAACTCTCCAGATGAACAATTATTTGCAATGTTCAGTGAACCATGGTTTGCCGACATTGTCAACTTCTTAGTTTCAGGTGTGACTTCGGATCACTGGTCCACCCAAGATAAGTATAGGTTTCATTTCCAAATTAAGCACTTTTTCTGGGATGATCCTTATTTGTTTAAGATATGTCCGGATTAGATTATCTGACGATGTGTTTCTGATCATAAACAACATTTCATTCTCTCTTTTTGTCATGATCATGAATGTGGTGGATACTTTGGACCTAAGAAGACTGCCGCAAAGGTTCTCCAATGCGGATTTTATTGACCCACTTTTTTTAGAGATGCTTTTGATTTTTGCAAGGCTTGTCCCACCTGCCAGTCTTTTGGTCGTATCAATAAGTGGAACATAATGTCCCTCAACCCTATTTTGGTAGTTGAGATCTTTGATGTATGGGGCAACCCTATTGACCCACTCTTTGGGAATTTGTACATACTTTTTTGATTATGTTTTTAAATGGATAGAGGTCATACCTTGTAAATCTAATGACCACAAAGTGATGGTCAAGTTTCTCAAAGAGAACATTTTTTCCCGCTTTGGTGCACCACGTGCAATAATTAGTGATATGGGTACTTATTTTTGTAATCGGCCTTTTGAGGCCTTAATGAAAAAGTATGGGATCACCCATAAGTTATCTACCCCTTATCACCCCCAAACTAGTGGCCAAGTGGAAATGTCTAATAGGTAGATCAAACTAATCTTAGAGAAAACTGTTAATCCCAATCGTAAGGATTGGTCCCTTAGGCTCATTGATTCTTTATGAACCCATCGGACTGCATTCAAAACCGACCTTGGTCAGTCTCCCTACCGTTTGGTGTATGGGAAAGCTTGTTACTTACCAGTTGTGTCACACTCCGTTCACACTGAACCAGGCCAGTGACCGGGTTAACATCGGTTAACCCAAACCTGCCAGGATCATCTGATACTGTATTCCACCCCAGCATACACACAACTAATAAAAGATTATCAGATTAGCGGAAGACTTGGTTTACCTGTGAATATTCCCATAATACTTGATACCCGAATTGTGATACGATGGTTATATACATGTGGGCCCGAAGGCATGATATTTACACAATAAAAGTATAATTCACATATCAAGTATATAAAAGAAACCATCAAAAATCAGAGTATACAGATCGGCTCGGTATCAAAGGCTAGAGCCCAGCTCGGCATCAAGGGTTGAGCCCAGCTCGGCATCACATGGTAGAGATCAGCTCGGCCTAAAAAAAGGAGCTCAGCTCAGCATCAGAACTATGGTCCCGTAACACAACTCTCGCACAGGCAATCAGTGCCGTGCTCTAACTCCTCAGGGGCCCACCAGTCCTCTTCAGGGAACTCAACCGTGGGACCCGACCTGTGCTTTTCAGATGGATGACCTGCAAAATCATCTAAAAAGGGGTGCACACGTGGGATGAGTTCACTAGCTCAGCAAGTGGAAAGATGGACCACACAGCAGTCCACACAACAAAACACAATTATATGCACTACATGCTATGCAATACATTTTAAATCACATCCACCTAAGCAACATTACTAAGTCTTTGGTTTAGTGCTACTACAGCCACAGTGCGCGTATACTCCAGGTACGAGCCACGAACTCCATCCCGTGATATGCCCATAGGGCTGTCGGAGAAGGCCCACCGTGAGTACTCGGAAAAGTAAAAACATGCCGACCATCGGCTCTCAACAGAAAAGTAAATGATTGAAATTAAAGATGCTGACTCCAGCAATTTAAAAGCAGTACGATTGGCCCTCTTGAATATACCACCGGGGTTGCCGACTGTCCTAATGACCCGCCGGGCGTTATATCTAACCGCCACAGTGACCCGACAACCGCGACCACTGCTTCCCCCCAAATGGTAACCCAACACCTTAACCCCTATTGGGAAGGGTCGTAGCACGGGATGGTGAAAATCCTAAACCGCATGCTCCTATATGACAATAGTACTATTACATAGTGCCACCGCATCCCATACCACGGGCCACCAATGCACTCGTTTCTAAGCCGACTATGACATCTAGTCTATTAATGCATTATGCACAATGATGTCAACATTCATCACATAAGCATCTTATCACTTGGCATTTGGAAAGTAAATATAACACCCATGCATAACAATGTGAGGATGACTAATCTACATAGCATTTTCATGATGGCATGACTAGACTAGATACAATTAAATGAATGCCAAACAATGCCTTGAAACAAGGCCAAACATCCTCTTCTCACTTACCTGTAGTGTACAAGGATTACCGTTCGATACGGGTGAGATCCGGTGCGAGAAGCGTAGGATTTGTTGAACCTAATATGAGTGAGCAGGGTTAGTACTTCACCATTTTGGAAACAAAATTAACACGATCCAATGACACGATCATGTTTAGAATCCTAAAAGAAGGTCACCCATCCAATTCGGGCCCAATCAGACGAAAAAATCACATTCGGAGCCTCTCAGGTGGGTCAGACAGCCCACCTGTCTGGCCCACCGGTCTGGACCGGTGGGTAGGCTGGCCAGTCGGTTGGCCCGTCGGTTGGGCCAGGGGGTCTGCTAAGATCGGTAGGCAGGGTGGCCCGCCGGTTAGCCCGTCCGACAGGGTGGCCCACCGGTTAGCCCGTCGGTCCGGCCCGTCGGTTGTGCCTGAGGGCCCTGCCCTCTCAGGCGGGTGCCCACAAGCGGGCCAGATGACCCACCGGTCTTACCCACCGGTCTTGGCGGTAAACCTACTATTTCTTCCCAACTTCCTCCATTCTTTGGGGATTCAAATGGGGCTTTTCCAAACCCATTCTTCACACTTTCAAAGTCTTATAGGATGGTTCTAACCTAGATCTAGGTTAGATTTAAGGAATAGGAAGCCATCTTACCTTCTTTGCTCAAGAACACCTTCAAACCCCAGAAATCACTTCAAATCCATAATGCTTCTCCAACCGTGTAAATACTTCTTCAAATCCTTTAAGATCAACACATAAATCATCTATTAAACCTTAGATTCATCATTTCAAAGGGGATTTACAAGATCTCAAGAAACCCTACTCGAATCAAGGGTTTTACTTGGGTATGGTGAATGCTTAAGGAACCCAACCTTGCTTACCTCTAAATATAGATCTAGTGTTGAAGATCACTCTTCCGGCGCCGAAATGGGGAGATCGAGCCTCGGCGCTGCCGAAATCCTTCTCTTCCCTTCTTCTTTCCTTTCCTTTCTTTCTCCTCTTTACTATCCTCACCAACGTACGAGTGTCATAAATGAAAAAGAAAAGAAAATCATAAATGCTATATATATACTTCTTAAATAACTAAATAGTTCACATGGATGGGTCACTCAAGTGAGTGGATGCGCCCACCTGTCCGCCCACCTGAGGGCCAAAACTTGGGATTTTGACAGAGTTCGGGCCTTGGCGCGAATCTCACCCTTGGCATACGATGTAATATACGTATGCACCTTAATATACGACTACATACCTGCTTTATCCGTACATGGCCTTATGATAGGTGCATGTACATGGCTTGGGTATTCCCGTCTCTTCTGGAACTGGCTTGGACTTGTCGGGCCAACCGGTGCTTAAGGTCACCCTTGCCATCATAGTCCAAAAGGAACCCGCTCTAACTCTCTCCGGTTTGGGTCCTGCATAGTTAAATGAGGTCAACCGTGTAATTAGACCGGGTTTAAGAAGTAGGGTATTAAAAGTTGAGTTGGAGCATAAGGCCTTTTGGGCCATCAAGAAGCTCAACTATGATTTGTCTGATGCAAGAATTCATCGTAGGCTCCAACTATTTGAGTTGGAGGAACTTAGAAATGATAACTATGAAAGTTCTAGGATTTACAAGACCAAAGGCTTTCCATGATAAGCATATTCTGCGCAAATCTTTTACAATTGGTGATAAGGTCTTATTATACAACTCTCGATTGCATATTTTCCCTGATAAGCTTAGATCCCGATGGGATGGCCTATTTATTGTCCATAATGTATATCCCCATAGGGTTGTTGAAATTTTGAATCCAGGAATAGGGGTAATTTTGAAGGTTAATGGTCTGCGTTTGAAACCATTTCTCGAGTTTCCTACTACTGGTAGTGAAAAGGTTATGGATCTCCATAAACTTCTTTATACTGATGATTAACTTTTAATCAGGTATGACCCCCTTGCATTGTCTTCGCTTTTAATTCTTTCCATGCATTGAGGACATTGCATGACTTAAGTGTGGGGGAGGAAAACCAGTTTTTGCTTTTTTCACTTTGTTTTGTTTATTTTTCTTTTTATTTTTGAGCTTGCTAAGGATGAAGTCCTACTTTGGCTTTTGGTTAATGATCATACCATTCGGTTGCTTGATGTATGAAAATAAAAGTTTTGATTAAGGTACCCATTTTGAACATATAAAAACCCTGTTGAGAAGAAAGAAATAAGCCCGTGTCTTGAGATGGGACTTTCTTTTGAAAAATAAGAGACCGTTGTTTTATGGTGTTGGACTAGATGTAAATCTTTGGGTTCCTTGTACTTTTGATTTGGAGTTGATACATTCTTTTTAGTTTGGTATGAGTTGACAAATGCACAATTTTAAATGAAGTGTGAAATGCGGTATAAAGAAGAATAAGAGTTGATTCCCTTGGAACTAGACAGGGCATTGTGCCTCAGGAAGTGTGGTGTCTTGATCGAAATTCTTAGGGAGGAAACTTCTGAAAGAACTCTAGCATCATTGTCTTTGTGGGCATATGCGAAAAGCGAAGCTACATAGTAACTTGGGTGTCTGGTGTTTGCTCCACCATGTCATTCAGGCCAAAAGTAGTGGAGTAGAATAGAGTTTATTAAGTGAAAAAAAGGAAAAAAAATGTGCAAATATCATTAATGCTAGGTAACATGTTTGGTCAAAAACACCCCAACGCCTTAGTCATTGGTTCCCTATTTCTTCACAAGTGGTTTTGTCTTAAGATAAGGATGTTTTGGAAGAGACAAAGTGAGTTCCAAATTAAGAAATATGCTAGTGCCTGTAATTGGTAAAGGGTAATAAAAGTTCAAGTGTGGGGGTCCCTTGTAAGAGGAATTATCTTTGCTCAGGATTGGTATGGCTCTTACCTTTAGCCAAGGTTGAGATTTGTTTATTTTGAATTTTGGGTGTATATTCACTGCAAACACCCACGAGACACAACTTGTCCACTAGGGGTGACCTAGGGGTTTAAAGGCTTGTTGCATATGCTAAGTGCAACTATGATTCCTACGAAAGTGAGTTAGGTTTTTTTTTTTTATTCTTTTTCTTTTTGTTTTGCTCGAGGACTAGCAAAGTCTAAGTGTAGGGGAATTCTGATGAGCACACATTTATGTGTGAAATCTAGGGTAGTAAACCACGTATTTTACATATTTGGAATGGAGTTACCTTGGGTTTTATTTTCTTTTTGTAGGTTTTATATTTTTAAGGCCTTAAGGACTATCAGACACTATATCTCCAATTTTACACACAATGAGGTCCTATTTTTTTATAGTTTTGAAGAGGACGAAATTCTAAGCAAGATGGATATGTTTAATTAAAAGTACACATTTGTTTGGTCACCCGTACAAGTGATTATTCTTTTCAGGTCAGAAAAAGAATAATGTATCACAACTGAATCGAGATGCAGAACCAGCCCGTTTACAGTTATCTCAGAGGTACAAAAAATATTTCAAATGCCAGCAAGGATCGATGGACCACATCCTTAAGTGATTGAAGATTCATTTTTGGTAACAACAACTACCTAGCGTAGTTGGTGAGTTGTGGTGTGCAAAATCCCTTGCTTATTAAAAGGTCTTAAGTTCGAACCTCTTAGCTGTCATTTTGTTGAGGTTTTTTATAGAAGATTTTCTCTCTCCTAGCAAGAAAAATCAGCCAAAGGGGGTTTCTTGCGCAAGAAGAGAGAAAAATAGAAAAAGGGAGAAAAAATAGAAAAAAAAGGCAAGACAAATCGTGGGAGATCTCTCTCCACACGTTTTCTCTCTTCTCTCTCTTCCACTTCATCAACAAAATTAAAAAAAAAAAATCTTATTTTTTAGAAGCTAAAATCGTTAGTTTCCCTCTCCCATTCTCTATATAATAGAATTAACACAAGGGAAGAGGCACTTCATTCTTCTTCTAGGGTTTTTTTTTTTAGTTGTTCTATCTCTTTCTTTAGCTCTAGTTCTAGGTTTATGTTTTAAACACTTTTGTAAGTTCTTTTTATTCAATTAATTCAAGCACTTTTGTTTTTTATTCAGTCTTTTATTTTTATTGTTTAAGCAATTGAAGTTGTAATTTTCCAGTTCTAGCTCTAGGCTTAGTTCTAGGTGACAAGAACAAGCTATGAAGCATGTCTTTCGAGTTCAATTTTTTTTTCTTCAGATTTGTTTTCTCTAGTACTAGAAATTTTAGATTTGGTTTATTCCAAATCTGATTTTTAGTATTGGTAGTATCTCAAATCGATCAAGTTTTCAGTTCAAGAGTTGAAGTTCAAAAAAGTAGGCTCCTTCTGTAGTCTTCTCTCCCCCCTCTCATTCCCTTTTCTGACTACCATTTCTTTCTTAATTTAAGATTTTAGTTTCAGCTGTTATATTATTGCTATCCCTTTCCCCCAAAGTTCATGGCTAGTATATGTGTTGATTTTGCCCCTCCTAGCCATAGAACCATCATTTTATTGTTTTTATTTTAATTGTTTCCCTTTCCCTAAAGCCAAGTAGAGTAACCCTTGTAAGAGTGACTCTCTAGTCAAGTAGGGAAGCTCATATTATGATGCATCCCTCGGGCTAAGTAGAGAAACCTACTTGTGAGTCTCTCTCTAGCTTTATCCATTTCTTTTACTTTATTTTTATTTCAGTATTTTTTTCCTTTATTATTTTTTTTAATTGCATGGGTTGTTTATTTTCAGTTATTTATTTATTTAATTTTAATTGTGTGGCTTGCGTCTCTAGATTCTTAGATGACAAATGGTTAGGACGTTATTTTAGATACATATGTTTAGGATGGTAATTAGAATTAGATCACAACCATTAATCGGTTCACTTTTGCATTATTAAAAGAAGTAAAAAAAATAAAATGGCTACTCTCCCTATGTTCGACCCATAGCTACACTGATCCGTACGCTTGCGGTTACATTTTAAAATCTCAAACAAGCATAAATGCCAATAAGGATCCAATTGTTGGGGTGAGAGTTAATCTCACAGATAATAAAGTGAGAGCCAATATATATAGTGGTATGAGGGATATATTGAGACATTAATAACCAAATGCGTCCATGGGAACCATTGCTATTAATGAAACAAGAGGTGTCAAAATGGTTGAAATATTTAGGGAGAGAAAAACAAGAGTGGTCTTCAATTTTTGTTTCATATAAGAAAACAACATCTGGTTTGTACTTTTTACAGAGAGTTTCAAGACAATTCCTAGTAAATTTACTCTTGAGACCTTGTAAATTCCAGTGAAGACTATTCATGGTGCAAAAGTAAAGATTACAAAATCAAAGCCAGAGATGAGATCCTAGAAGATAGAAGATTTGCGAAGGATAGGAGAAAGAAAAGAAAAACATAGTTATATATATATATATATATATATACCAAAAGACAATATCCAGAGATAATATAGATAGAGAGACCAAGAGAGTAAAAGATTATCCAACATGCACAAAAAGTGAAACAGGCTTAAAGGAACAAAACAAGCTAAAACCAACAAAAGTAAGTAGAACAAGGAGAAATACCGCGGTATAAATTGTCTAATCAAATAGAGTGCATTCAAATTAAACCAAGTCAGTCAGAATGCAAGTAAGATGTAGAAGAAACTTGTAAGAAAAGTAGAATACTGTGAGCAAGTACAAAGTATGATTACCCGATCTTGTGTAAACGCCTCCATCCTATCTCAATGCGTTGAATATTCATGGGAGAGCTGCAGATTACTGCTACTCTCAACCGTAGCATTCAAATGGTCCTGTCGTGCATCTCTCGTAGTAAGTTAGTCTATGATTTACTTCAGGAGAATCTCCGGGTTGGGGGAGCGAGATATGGCATTGTTAATCATGAAGCAAATAGGTTCAACTTCCTCAACAAAATCAGGTGACAACCTCAACCATTTTAAAGGGAGATTGGATCTGAGTAGGTCAGCATGTGGAGTATGTGGGGCATGGGTGGAGCAGGTGAGATTTGGATTAGTAGAGCTTGACTCCGTGGGGCTGTTGAAAAAGTATTGATGGATTGTGACCTTCCTGGATTTGGTGAAGGTGGTTAAGGGGGGTCTCATGGTGGAGCATAGGGGTGCAATAGGGCTGGGTTGGGCTGGGTTTCTTAAAACCCTAGCCCAACACTGAGTCCCCTTAACTAAGCCCAAACCCATCTTGACCCTAACTCAGGGCTGCAAAACTTCAACCCAGGCCCAACCCTTACCCGCCCTAATTGGCCCTGATTTTTTAGAGTCAGGCCAGGGTGACCCTGATTGACCCTGACCCTAATTTTCCATCAAGGGCCGGGTATGCCCTTATTTAAAAAAAAAAAAGAAAAAAAAAAGAAAGAGAGATTTTTTTTTTTGAATAAAAAAAACAAGAGAGATTGGTGAGAAGATATATTAGGGGTTTTGAGGGGTCAATAACTCAATGTCAAACAATATCTGAAATTAGGTTAATATTAGAGATAACATCAAGGTCACAACCAGAGTCAACATCAGAGGCAAAAACTAGGGCCAAAAGTCAGGGTAAAAAAATCAGGGCTAAGTTCAAGGTGGGTTGGGCGAGTGGTTGGGCGAGCCAAATTCATCAACTCTTACCCGCCCTGACCCTAACTCAAGATCAAAAATTTTAGGGTCGGGCCGACCCCTAGGGCCAAAAATTTTGGGTTGATACCTGTTTAGGATCAGGGCGGGCCAAGGGCTGGTTGGGAGATAGAATCCGCTACTCGCACATTCACCTAGTTGTACAAGTCAGCGATCAACACCTGTCCCACTTTCTGCCATTACAAGGATAAAGAGGGGTATCTCTAAGAACAAAAAGGACAGGTGTTGGTCGCTGACTCCTATGACTAGGTGATCGTACAAGCAGCAGATCCGTTCTCCTAGCAATCAGGGCCAAACTCGCATCTCTAGTGGAGCATGTGTTTGCATCCATGAAAAGGGTAGAGAAACCATCACCATCTCCCAAACATTGGAACTGGCTTCCGTTAGTGGGGTGAGAATAAAAAAAGGTGGGATGTTCCCAGAGGTAGATGGATAATAGAATCATCTGTAGTGAACTCGGATGCAAAATCAAAGATGGTATTATATGTGAGATTGTTGAATTTAGGATCTAGAGAAGGGAGTTGAGAAAACCATAAAGTATTAGTGAGAGCAAGAGAGTTGGGGATCGGGAGCCTCATTGTCACACCTCGTTCATGTCGAACCGAGCCAGTGACCGGGTTAACACCGGTTAACCCAAACCTGCCAGGATCATTGGATACTGTATTCCACCACAACATACACAACTAATAACAGCTTATCAGATCAGCGGAAGACTTGGTTTACCTGTGAATATTCCCATAATACTTGATACCCGAATTGTGATACAATAGTTATATACATGTGGGCCCGAAGGCATGATATTTACACAATGAAAGTACAATTCACATATCAAGTACATAAAAGAAGTCATCAAAATCAGAGTATACTGTTCGACTCGGTATCAGAACCGCTCAGCTCAGTCAAAGGTTGAGCCCAGCTCGGCTTCACAAGGTGGAGTTCAGCTCGGCAGCAAAGTGGAGCTTAGCTTGGCATCAGAAGTGGAGCTCAGCTCGACATCAGAAGTGCGGCCCCACAGCACAACTCTCGCACGAGCAATCAGTGCCGTGCTCTAACTCCCAGGGGCCCACTAGTCCTCTTCAGGGAACTCAACCGTGGGACCCACCCCGTGCTCATCTGTTTGATGACCTACAATATCATCTAAAAGAGGTGCACACGTGGGATGAGCTCACTAGTTCAATAAGTGGAAAGATGGACCACACAACAGTCCACACAACAAATCACAACTATATGCACTACATGCTATGCGATACATTTTAAATCACATCCACCTAAGCAACATTACTAAGTCTTTGGTTTAGTGCTACTACAACCACAGTGCACGTATACTCCGGGTACGAGCCGCGAACTCCATCCCGCGATACGCCCATAGGGCTGTCGGAGAAGGCCCACTGTGAGTACTCAGAAAAATAAAACATGCTGACCACTGGCTCTCAACATAAAATAAATGACAGAAATTAAAGGTGCTGACTCCAGCAATTTAAAAGCAGTACGATTGGCCCACTTGAATATACCACTGGGATTGCCGACTATCCTAATGACCAGCCGGGCGTAATGTCTAACCGCCACAGTGACCCGACAACCGTGACCACTGCTTCTCCCCAAATGGTAACCCAACACCTTAACCCTTGTTGGGAAGGGTCATAGCACGGGAAGGTGATAATCCTAAACCGCATGCTCCTATATGACAATAGTACGATTGCATAGTGCCACCGCGTCCCATACCACGGGCCACCAATGCACTTGTTTCCAAGCCGACTACGGCATCTAGTCTATTAATGCATTATGCACAATGATGTCCACATTCATCACAGAAACATATTATCACTTGGCATTTAGAAAAGTAAACATAACACCCATGCATAACCATGTGAGGATGACTAATCTACATAGCATTTTCATGATGACATGACTAGACTAGATACAATTAAATGAATGCCAAACAATGCCTTGAAACAAGGCCAAACGTCCTCTCCCCACTTACCTGTAGTGTACAAGGACTCCCGTTCGGTACGGGTGAGATTCGATGCGAGAAGCTTGAGATTTGGTGAACCTATCATGAGTGAGCGGGGTTAGTATTTCGCCACTTTGGGATCAAGATTAATACGATCATGTTTAGAATCCTAAAAGAAGGTCACACGTCTGATTCGGGTCCAATCGGACGTAAAAATCACATTCAAAGCCTCTAGGGTGGGTCAGACAGCCCACCTGTCTGACCCACCGGTCTGGACTGGAGGGCCCTGCCCGTAGTTTGGCCCACTGATCTGGCCCGCCGATTGTGCCCGAGGGCCCTGCCCTCTCAGGCGGGTGCCCACAGGCGGGCCAGATGGCCCACCGGTCTTGGCGGGAAACCTGCTGTTTCTTCCCAACTTCCCCCAACCTTTGGGGGATTCAAATGGGCCTTTTCCAAACCCATTCTTCACACATTCAAGGTCTCATAAGATAGCTCTAACCTAGATCTAGGTTAGATTTAAGGAATGAGAAGCCATCTTACCTTCTTTGCTCAAGAACACCTTCAAAACCCCAAAATTACTTCAAATCCACAATGCTTCTCCAACCTTGTAAATACTTCTTCCAATCCTTCAAGATCAACACATAAATCATCTATTAAACCTTAGATTCATCATTTCAAAGGGGATTTACAAGATCTCAAGAAACCCTACTCAAATCAAGGGTTTTACTTGGGTATGGTGAAAGTTTAAGGAACTCAGCCTTTGCTCACCTCTAAATGTAGATCTAGTTTTGAAGATCACTCTTCCGGCGTCGGAAGTGGAAGATCAAGCCTCGGCGCCGCTGAAATCCATCTCTTCTTCCTCTTCCTTCTCTTTTCTTCTTCTTTCCTTTCTTTTCTCTCTCCTCTTTACTATTCTCACCAACGTACGAGTGTCATAAATGAGAAAAGAAAAGAAAGTATAAATGCTATATATACTTCTTTAAAATACTAAGTAGTTCACATGGGTGGTTCACTCAGGTGGGTGGATGCGCCCACCTGTTCGCCCACCTAGGGCCAAAACTTGGGATGTTGACAGAATTCGGCACTCGGTGCGAATCTCACTCTTGGCATACGATGTAATATACGTATGCACCTTAATATACGGCTACATACCTGCTTTATCCGTACATGGCCTTATGATAGGTGCATGTACAAGGCTTAGGTATTCCCGTCTCTTCTGGCACTGGCTCGGACTTGTCGGGCCAGCCGGTGTTTAAGATCACCCTTGCTATCATAGTCCATAAGAAACCCGCTTTAATTCTCTCCGGTTCGGGTCCTGCATGGTTAAACCGGGTCAACCGTGTAATCAGACCGGGTTTAAGAAGTAAGGTATTACACTCATAGAGACCGACTCAATATCCATGGAAGAGGGTGCCCCATTAGTGGGACAAATAAAAATGTTTGAACCCTCAACCGGATCATAATGAGCATCAGTGGGAATCTTGGAGGATGTACCAGAAGTAGGGATAGAGATTTGAATGGTAATCTCAAAGGTTTCTAGCTTTTGATTGACCAAGAGTGGTTTAACAGCCGTTGTGTGGTAGTAGCCCCATTTAGGTGCAAATGCTCGTGTGAATGGTTAATTTTCCTATAACCAACACACAACTAGAAGACTTCATATTGAAAGATGATAGGGGCCCAATCGTCGTTAAGTAGACGAATTCTTGAGGGGAGACATACAGGTCTTCTGAGCTTGAAAGAAACCTTGACACAAGCAGTTGCGGGAGGTAGGAGCAGCGAGTCGTGGTCCAATTGGACATCCAACGCTCGTCCAACACAAGAGACAACCCCTTTTATAGAGTTGGGTTGGAAACATTCTTGGGGAATCTTGAGGACATGCATCCAAACGGGAACGAACTCAAGTTATTTTCGAGACAGACATGTCTGTATCAAGGGTATGAACACCTAGTTGTAGATGAAATTCATCAAACCACCATAGGGCTAAAGCAAGCATTGTATTGCATTCGTCCTCAGAGGAGAACTCCACAAAAAAGAACCCCCGATCAAAGCAGACGATAAATGTTGCTCCTCTAAGATTCCAAAGAGGGACCAATAAGTCACATAAATGGTTTTTACGGGGTTTGGGTTGTCCAATGATAAGGCCAAAGAGGGCAAGGGGGAAGCCAAACACGGTTTAGTGAGGAGATTCTCATGTTCATCCAACGATGTCCAAACCGTACGTGCAAAATAGTCACAGATCCGAGGTTTAGGGGAAGGGAGAGGTGTTGATGCCATGGGTATTGATGAAGGAGCAAGGGTTGAGAAGACAGGAGAAGTAGGTTGGAATAGAGAGCGTCGAAGTGATGAGGTAGATAAGAGAAAGAGAAAAAGGAGGGTTTAAAGTAGTAAGGTTCACCACTATAGAGATGAAAAAGAGAGTGTTGTGAGGCAAAACGGATTGTAGGATGGGAAAAGTTGAGACGGTGGAGTCAAAACCATGTGGGAAGAGGGAAAGGGCGTAGTGCAATAGTGTGTTGCAGAGCATGGATTTGAACCTAGGGATGCCAGAGGAGGAGGAGATGGCAACAGTAGGGTCATCTTGGTTTTAGGAAGTGAGGCCTATGAGGACAAAGATTCCGGCGTTGATTCCGAACCAGAGGAGGTCCCATTTGGTGAATTCTTCGTGGAATCTTGATCTCGAGATCAAATCCCAGGAAGTTTAGGTTGAGGGATGGAGGGAGGTGCATTTAAGGCAAGTTGTGTATTGCATGCTATGATCTCTTCCTTCTCTAAGGAGCTACTACTGTGATCCAGTGGCTACGGTGAAGTCTATAAGGGCATCCTCAAAGATGGCACCATCATCGCCGACAAGTGCGCTAAGCTCGGGAACATCAAAGGTGTCGATCAAGTCCTTAATGAGGTGAGGATCCTCTGCTAGGTGAATGACCGCAGTCTCATATGCCTCCTTGGCTTCTCCATTGTGCTCAGGGGACCTTGGGCTATCTTGACACATAATAGTACAAGAACTACCAGTCGACAGACAAGAGCGATGTCTATAGCTTCAGAGTTGTCTTGTTGGAATTGTTGACATCGCAAAAATTAAGCAACAGATTTCAACAAGGCCCTGACGATGTGAACCTGACAGTCTATGTCCAACGGAAGGTGGATGAGTATCGCAACAGCGGTAGCTACATAGGTTTAATACTAATGCCATGTGTTTGATATTAGTTGCAAGAGAGTTAAAAGATCAGATGGTTCCACTTCCACATGGGCATGGAAGATCAAACTCTACATGGAAGATGAAACTCTACATTCTTTTCTCAAACATGTTAACTTAATGGGTGATTTACATCAACCTCCCTTGTCATTTGCCAAAATTACATAATATCCCCTGAAAATTATAAAATTACATTTAAATCCACAAAGTTGACATCATTAGAGAAGTGTTTGTTTTGAATTTTTATGGACAAAATTGCCCCTAACCTTTTTAAAGACTCTCTCTCTTCTCTTTTATACCCAAAACCATCACTTACCACTTACAAGCCCAAAGTGGATGATGTTGGAGGATGCCCTATGGTGGAGAGGAGGAGAGGAGCTGATATTCCGGTGGGTTTTGCAGGCGACGTCTCCGACGAAGGTGGTCGGTAGTCCCTCTTCTCTCTTCTCTTATATACTTATACCCATCACATAACTAATCAAAGCTTTTCTTAGTTTGTATTATTCCCTAAATTGAAACCTATCACTAATTTTGAGAAGTTAGGGCATAGGTGGAGATCCAAGGCCGAGTAAGAGCATGTAATTGTTTGAGTTCCAAAATTTTGTGGGGCTTCTCAACATTTCATGCACCAGTCTGATGTCTTTGTTAATTTGTTATGGTATTGGCTTGTGTTAGAAAATAACCAATTCTCTAGAGATGAATATCTTCTCTTTGCATTCCCTTTTGCAATAATTTGTATTTGTTAGTATAATGCAGTTGTATTGAAGGGCATGCTAGGGAATGGCCAGGTTCTTGCTGATATGGATATGGTTTGTTTTTCATTGCCATCCTTATTTGTTAGCTTCAGGTGACTCGTATTATGTACTTACGACCTGAGTATTTTGTTTTGATCTTGAATGAATCTTGGTGTTGCATTTGTGATTGTTGACCAAATGAAGTGCTGCCTCATCTGGGGTTTGGGTTCTTTAACTGTGCTTTTTAACTGTGCTCCTCTTCTAAACATGCTTGGCTACTGTGTGGTGGGAAATGGTTTTGGAGAGTAGAGACAATTGCCAGAGCTTGGAGCTATGCCATGGAACGAGTAACCCAAAAAATCCAATGACTAAATGAAAGGAGGATATGGGGTTTCCAATCAAGACTCACTTTCGTCTTTCAAATTCTCTTCTTTGAACCTTTTGGGTATGTGATCGAATGAGTTCACAGATGAAATCATATCTCGAATTGGGAAAGAAGGACAAGGTGCTGAGAAGAGCTTGGGTGCCAGATAGGAATGAACTTTTGGGAAAGCCAATTCCAGAATCATAATTAGAACCAGAACAAGAACAAGAATCGTCTAGGGTGGATGACAGGGAGACTGGAACTGTGGCTAAAGAGATTAGAGACATTGAGAAGGGATGGTGGTATCTTCTTCTTCAATGATAGTGGTGATGTCTTCTAGTGGAGAGAGTTCGGTTTGCCGGCATTGTACCCTTCTCCGTGTTATATTTCATTGATATTAATTGACATTGCAGCTTTTACATTTCTCGTTGCCTGTCGGACTTCTCAGTACCTCGTCACTCGTCTCCCGTCTCCTGAGAGGATAAGGGCTCTCAGAACTTCCATCTCAGAATAAGGGGAAGCAGTCCAAGTAGCCGTAGACCGTCGTCCTTCGCATTCTGAGTAACCATCATCGGAGAGGAGAACCTTTGACGGAGTGTTTGATTTTCATCGGAGAGGTGTTCGTTGCTCGTGGCTTACAGACACAAGAACTAGTAACATAGCAAAACGGAAGATGGTTTGTTGGGATAAAGTTATGTGAGGGATTTTTGGGGTTTTCAAATTGTTTCAATGAAACTAACGACTTAACCCAAATAAGAAGCTAACGGTGTCAACTTTGTGGGTTTAAATGTAATTTTTTGATTTTCAGGGGGGATTATGTAATTTGGGCAACGACAGGGGAGGTTGATGTAAATCACCCTAACTTAATTTATTCTGTAGTTGGTACAGGCATTCTAGGCCTTTGTCTATCAGTTTTGAAGTCTAGACTAGTTGCAAATGAAACAAATGAGAGTGCAGAGCTGCCCTCATCCATGGTTTCCCTCCTTGCTTTTTGTATAGTATTGCGCCCTGCGCTTAGACACAAGGGGCCTAAAATGAACACTACACCCCCTGGTCAAAATCCGAACATGTACTCTCACAAGTTCTAACCTTGGAAACATCTTCTCTTGCAAAGGAGAAGGTAAGCCACATACATAAAGCATAATGTATTTGTGAGTTCTATGTGGATCCATAATTTGTCAACCATAATATGGTCTGCCTAATTCAGATTTGTTATAACGGTATTTTATGTAATTATTTTTAATAATTTTACCATGTAAAATAAATGATAAACAAACATTGGAAATTTTTCAAACAAGTAAAGTTGTACATGGAAAAAATTACATGGGAAAACTTTAGAAAATATTACATGTAGAATTCGGCTTTATATTTCCATGTTCGATCTTAGTGAAATGGGCTTCTCTTTTGTAACTAATTTATGTGGGCCTTCATGGGCTCTATTTAAACACTATTACTCTTCGTAGGGATGTAATTAGTTATAAGATGATGGGTAAAATCGGTAAACTGTACTTCTTTATATTGTTTGTAGATTAGGGCTTTTAGGCCTTTGCAGTTGAGGTGTTAACGAAGCGTTGGAACCTTTGGTGGAAACCCTAACACAGGTAATTTTCTGCATCTCATCTCATTTCATCGTCTCTCTTGGAACTCTTCGATTGGATTCGGTTCAGGTTGATTCAAATATCTTTCCTGTTTAGTGGTGAACTTTTTCATCGTTATTGTGGATGGCTTTTTATTCTTGATCTATAGTTTTGGTTGCTGGTTATTGCTGCTTGCTCTCAATTGATTTATTTGATTTCTATCAAGAACAAGCTGGATCATACTTTGTTATTCACCTCATAGACAATCTACGCTTCTAATGTTTGAGAATTCGAACTTTATGAGCTTGTAGGTTGGGTCCTAAACTTATTCACTGTATTAGAAATTTGAAGTAGTTGAATCTGTCCCTCTAACACCCACCCTAAGAAGAAGACGGAAACAGAGAGGGGGAAGGGGAATAGGGGTATATGGAATTTTATATCCCCATTTTTTTTTTTATTGCTTTGATGTCCTTTCAGTTTACAGTGCGTGTCTATAATATTTAATCATGTTTGTTTTGCAGAAGCCATGGCTGTTCCTCTGCTCACCAAGAAGATTGTAAAGAAGCGTGTCAAGAAGTTCAAGAGGCCCCAGAGTGACCGGAAGGTCTCTGTGAAGGTATATTTTGCGTTAATTCTTTTCACAACAACCCTAAAAGAATTATTTCTAGAATAGCTGTATCTTTCAATGTGTTATGGACCATCTTCGCAAATTGTTTCCTTCAATATCAAGTAATTTGGGTTTTTTTTTTTTACATGTATACTGGATTAATATGCTTCTCCCGAGGCATGTTGACAACTTTTGTCGTTGCATTATATCTACCCACTTGATTTTGAATTTCAGGATGGCGTAAATTTTATGTCAGCAGAATGTCAAACTGTTTGTCATGGCAGCACCATGTTGTTTACAAGTTTGTGATGCCATTCCTTTAATTCCTGTCTTTACGCATGTTTAATTAACAATTTCTAGAAGATGCAGATGGTTTTGTTAGCAACAGAAAAGTATATCAATGATATCTTTTTATTTTTGTTTTTTTATTAGTCATGCATTTGTGCTTAACCAATTCTCTCCTCTTTATTTTGGAGGCAAAAGATGGGTGCAAATTCCTCTACCTTGAACTCTGTTTCTGTATATTTGCTCTTGTTATTAGCTGTTGCATTAAACTCCTGCACATATGGGTCTAAAGACTTTCTCATATTGTTTTTGTGGTATCTGCATCATATTGTCGTCTTCTTTCTTTTATTTATTTTAGACTGCATATCTGTTAGTTTCATTTCAGTGAACAGTTTTAGGAACTCGTCTGATAATAGTGCTTGTGTGAAAAGAAAATACGGTCTCACTGATAAGAATTCTTGCATGCATTGTGTGCATCATCACAGCCAAACTGGCGTAGACCCAAGGGTATTGATTCTCGGGTGAGGAGAAAGTTTAAGGGCTGCACTTTGATGCCCAACATAGGGTATGGCTCAGACAAGAAGACCCGTCATTACCTTCCCAATGGCTTCAAGAAATTTCTGGTGCACAACGTCAAGGAATTGGAAGTGTTGATGATGCACAACAGGTACAATTTGCTTTTTAGTCTCATTCATCATCTTAGCACTTGCAGAAGGTTGCTGGTGATTAAGTGCATATCAACAAAAGTGCTTAATTCATGTTTATGATGTCTCCGCAGGACCTACTGTGCAGAAATCGCACACAATGTCTCCACGCGTAAAAGGAAAGAGATTGTTGAGCGTGCTGCCCAGCTGGATGTTGTTGTTACCAACAAACTGGCCAGGTTGCGGAGCCAAGAGGATGAGTGAGCAGTGTTGGAAAATTTTCTTGTCTTATGCTTGTGCATGCATACCAAATGCTACACCCAGTAGGACCAGTTTTGATCAGTTAGGGAATTTTGTTCTGCATATCTCGTCTTGGAAATTATGGACACTTGTTTCTAGTTCATGGTTGAATGATCAGTTTTGAATTATTTTCTTCCATTCACCAATACCATGCATTAACTTAAACAATGTACCAAACGGTCGAGTTTGGAAATCTTCTTGACAAAGGATGTCAGATTTTACATAGTTGTCATGGCGTCTAGGCGATCCTGGGCATTGGAGGGGAAACGTCTAGGTGACCAGGGTGCCCTTCCAGCAAAAGATGCTTAGATGATGCCTTGCCAACGTTGGGTCTTACAATTGCACAACTGTTTTTCCTGGTTCTCAGTACTTAGTGCAATGATTTTGGGTTTCCTGCTGCCATTGCCACGAACAGTGTTTACAAGGAATGTTGAACTCATGATCGTATTGTGAGGTGTCCAAACCTTGATTCAAAACTCAAGTGTGCATAAATGATTGGTCCTGTATGTAATTAGGAACATCTCTTTATTGGAACAGGTTCTGTTGTGCAGGTGGGAAGTTAATCGGTAAGGGCTCCTCTACTGCGCACAAGAGGTGGCAGTATAGATCCAACGTCCTGGAGTGCCTTGAAGTGCACTGTTCAAGTGGTGTGGGATCTGTGCTGCGGCAGTAGAGGAGCTGGATCCAAGTTAACCCCTTCCCATCCCAGCACATTGGGCTCTGTTTGTTTCAACGTAAAATAGGCTGGAAAACAAATTTTACATAAAAGGCAGTCTCAACTATCCTCTTTATCCGCTAGAACACTCAGATTCTTGGGAAACTCCGAAGGAAGGAGAGTAATCTCTTCATTACCTGAAACAAAGGAGGCCATAATATCAAATCACACGAGCATACGGGTTAATTGCACTTCGACTTGTACTCTCCCTCATACTTGGAGATGGTTGGGAGCTTTATTTTGACTGCTTCTTTGCTTGGTTCGAAAAGATAAGAATTCGAATAGTTGGATCCATGAAAGAAATTAGGAACAAAGTGGTTAAAGCTAGGGTTTTAAAAGCATAACGGATTACTTCAGATTAACTTAAAGTTGGTCCCAATAAACCTAGAATCAGCCATTTGACTTGAAAATCCACCTATTCAAGGGAATCTTTGAAGGAATATTTTAAACATTTTACAATTTTTGAAACCCCAAGTAAAATAGAGAAATTCAAAGTAGAGGGAAATGATGTACACTAGGGCTGTATGTTAGGCTTGAACCGTTTGAACTCGCTCTAATCTCCCCCGAATAGGGCTTGGGTTAAGAATTCTGACCTTGAGGGCATGCTAAGATTGAAAAACACTGACCTTGGGTTATTAGGGTTAAGCTTAGCACAACTCGACCTGATTTTAACTCTGATTTATATAAATATAATTTAGGTTTTTAATCTTTTCTTTTTATTCAGAATAGTGAAATCTGAGTCATTGATCCATATGGTCAGTTTTTTTCGTTTTTTTCTTTTCATCTTTTAATCTTTTTAATGCATAAGGTACAAGTGGCAAAAACAAGTTCAATCAGAGTTAGCCCGAACTTGGCAAAAATCAATGCCAATAAGGGCCAACCCAATGCAATCGGGGTCAATTAAGGTTGGGTTGGGGCTGGGTTGGCATGAGCTTGCAAGGGTTGAGTTGGGTTTAGGGTTATATTGGCATGAGCCTGAAAGGGTTGAATTGGGTTGGGTTGGCATGAGCCCATCATGTTCTCACATTTAGATTATAATTTTCCCATCTATAAAAGATTCCCAGAACACACTTTACCTTCTTTTTTCTTTCATAGCCCTTTAAACTATTTACATTTTTTTTACCCAAAATTTAGATAGAAAGTCTTCCAACCAAAACCCATCATCAATACTCAATTAAATTATGTAATAGTCATCCTTACTTCAATTAATTGTATAGGCCACCAATACTAGTTATCTAATTACGATTTAAAGAAATATACAACCATAATCAACTCTGGTCTGGGACTCATTTTCTTTGAAAAGAAAAAATGGAAAATATGCCACTAGAAGAAACCTCATAAATATCAATACATGTCAAGGGACATGGATTAGCTCAAGTCATAGCAAACAAGGTTGGGGTCATGCTCAGCAAACCTATGACTATGCAAATGACAAGTTTGCAAAAAATAGTTATCCACGTGTGACATGACCAGTGTCTCAGGGTTGGAGATCATACAAGTCATGCAAGATAAGACAAGAAATCAACATATACAGTCAAAACTTGAAGGGATGGCTATTTGGACAAAGATCGTCACCAATGTGCCAGCACGTTTAGCGTGAATCGGATGGTTGCCTGGCAGCACTCGGACACGCATCCTCAGCCTTTGAATGCACACTGAGCACATTGGTGTAATGAAGAGGATTTGATTCCTTTTGCATACCTACTCTTAGCCTTTGGGTGCCCACTGAGCACATTGGTGTACTGGAGCAGATCTGATTCCTTTTTGCCTACCTACCCGCTCATGCTCCCTTTCTTCCTTGACCCTGCCCTTGTAAAGTTGCATGCTTGCTTCGCTTGCATAAGGCCTTTGGCGATCATAGTGCCATGGTGATCTACCGCTAAGTCGATTACACCACCATAGCACTACTATTATGGGATGTTGAACAAAAAATTGAAAGAGAAAGAGAAGTGGGATTGAATTTTAATAAATCCTACTTGAGAGAATGAGCAGGATTGTCACCTCCAGTGTTGGCTCTCGAGTGTCCCAGGAGAGTTTGGTACCAAGAGATGATCCAAACTCGGATAAGGGTTACTCCACTAGACTTACAGACTTGCAACCATTCACCCTCATTTGTCTCAATTCATTTTATGTTATTTATAGCAATTCTTCCTCACCAAACAACAATAAATTCATTTAATGAAGTTATTTGGCAAGTTTTTCATCCCACATAACTAAGCATTCATATTTGTGATATAGTTTGTGGAAACAAATATAAATTTCCCTCTTGTTTTCCAATCTCCTTTGACCTTTTTCATCCCACATAACTAAGCAAGGCCTCAATAAATGCTTGAGGGATGTCAATGGGAAAGAGAGAAATATGTAAAAGAAACTTTGAGGAAGGCACCCATGGGACCACACCACTTGGGATCATCTTTGTGTCTCTGTTTAGGAACAACTGCAAATGTAGGGAGGAACGAAAAAAAACCCCACACATAATATTGAGCCATGCATATGACATTAGCCATCAAAGTTGGCATCGCGCCTATTCAGAAGATACCTCATCCATCGAGCATTTAAAGAGTACCTAAGAGGACCGACCCATACGGCAGAAAATGGGCACTGCATGACATTGGATTCCTTTATCCTTACTGGTTATAATGCACCCATGAACTTGGTGTACGCAATGCATGAAACATGGTATTTGAAAACGCGGGGGGATTTCAATGTCAGGATAAAAGGAGGAAAAAAAAAAAAAAACCCCAGTGCACAAGGCTCCTGCTATTGCAGGGTTTGGGAGGGGCAAGTGTAAGCAACCTTACCCTCTGCTTTGTAGAAAAGGCTGTTTCCAAGTTTTGAACCTGTGAACAACATAGTGTAAGTTAACCGTTGTGCCACAGGCTCACCCAAATAAAAATGATGAAAATTATGGATAGGCAAAAGGTTCATTACATGAGCTTGTTTGGGAAAGTCTCTTTTAATAAGCATTTTAGTTCTGCCATGTCTGAGGGTTGATGATGATATTCATTGCACCATTTCTTGATTGCAAAGGAGGTTTTATTGCAATTTATTCTTTCACAGAATTCCAATTAATATTGACAGTTTCTTACAATGAATAATAGCAGACATAATCACTATATATTACAATTACAAGAGAGAAGACAAGTTCTACCTCAAGACAAAGGAGGTTTTAGTGCAATTTGTTCTATCACAGAATTCCAATAAATATTGATAGAGTTTCTTAAAATGAATATTAGCAGAAATAATCACTATATATTACAATTACAAGAGAATGGAAAAAACTGACGCCTTTGCTTACAGAAACAATGAAACCATGACACACGACAACTAATTGCTCACCTGATAATCAAAATTCCTCTTTCATTTTATCAATGTGCATTCCATCTCTCAAAGAGTTGACCTTGTTATGAAGGAATTAGCATTTGCTACTGCAATCTCTAGTACATCAGAAGCTTCATCAGATCCAAAGGGGCCGTTTCTTGTCTTGATTTGAATAGAACAAGACATTATGCTTCAAATTTCTGCAGAAGTTTTACTTGAAGGTGGTGAGCTCTTAAAGCTCCACAGGTCCTTCAGATCACCCCTCCACAAGCTCAGTCCCACAACAGTCCCTGAATTATGAACTCAGAATAACAGAGTTAGTAGGTGTGCTTCTTCACATAAGCAGATCTTATTAAGTCATTTCCCAGAAGAACCACACATTCCATTACCTAGTGTACATGGGACAAGGTAGAGAAGTGCAGGTTGACCATGCCCATCCATTAGATAGAAGCCAAGGTAAGTAAGAAAAAGACCTGAAAGAGGAAAATTATCATTTCTTGTCTACAATACAGTCTAGATGCATGGATTTTTTATTCGAATGTCAAGTGGCCAAAGCATCAGGAAGATAGGTACTCAAAATGATTTCATAACAAATAGCTTTGAAAGAGCTGATTGAGGGCTATAAGAAATAGCTGGATGTTATAACACCTTGCAACACTTCCTATCATTCCAACAACAAACTAGAATAGGTCAGCAAGGGACTTCATCAAGAAATACAATTTCTGATGGCTAACATGTGCCATTTCAAGTTGGTAGATATGAATACGAAAGCAAATCAAAATATGATTGCAATTGTCAATTCTGGAACCATTGTCTTCTCCGCCATCAAGATTCAAGAATGCGGTAGTGATGCCAGCAATGACAACAAAATGATACTGCCTCAGCCAACTAAATAGATTAACATATCTATCATATCTAGAATGAAGACCAAATCGTTTCAGATATTCTCACCAATCTTTCCCATTTTTAGATATTGTACCAGATCTTCAATCTTGCATATGTGTTGTTCTTCTAGCAATCAAAACCAGCTTGGTCCCTCATTTGGGAACTTGCCTCATGGATTATATCACAGGTAAATCATAATGACCACAATGTATTACCATGAAAATTGAAGATTTTCCCATTTTTATATTGGGCCTGTAACTCAATTGGATGATGCTAGAAACAACCATGGCATTTTGGATTTGATTCAACTCTACATTGCAAGGACATTCCATCTTTCACGTTATTTGCTTTTTCCTCCATCCTAGATACTTTTTCCCTGAGCATATGTATTAAAAATTACTGATATGGCCACTATGGAGAACAAAAGATAAAGAAATAGTAAGGAAGCATTGGACAAAACCCTTACTGGAAATAGAGGAAAAGGAGCCATCGGCATCTCGGATTTTGTCCTTATCACAGCTAGGTAGGTAGGAACAAAATAAGTCTTAAGAAGTTAGTCATATGCTCAGAGGCACCGGAATCAAAGAGCCAAAAGGGACTAGCAGAAGGTGAAGGGATGGAGAAAACATGGAAAATACCTGATTAAGAGAGATGGAAAGCAGATGAAGGGGTTGGTGTCCCTAGGTTGGATATCATGCGCTATAGGGCCTGTAGCTGATCTGAGGAGAAAGGCACAGTGGATGACGATCCAGTAGGTGGAGGAGCTGGGCCAAGAACATAACCATCAGTAGTCTCAGAGAGATGAGCCTGGGTCTCGGTAGATCCTTGTTTCAGTGTAGCTTCCAATAGGTCTCCTTAGTGTGACGGGGTTTACCACAGTAATCACATTTAACTGGTTCTCTTGTGGGTGTGGTAGACTTAGCAGAGACAACAGTAGCAGGAGTAGAGACAAAAGCAGAGTGGGGAGGAGTCACTGTGGGCATCATAATAGAACGGCGGCAAGGACAAATCCTTCTGAGACGTCTCATGAACCTAACGACGCAGTTCAAAAATCTGTGCATAATTGCTGGTCCGGGAATATATCTGTAGCACAGCCTCGCAGAGTTCCTGGGCAGAGTTCATCAAAACAAAACTGGAGCTGATAGGAGGCTCCATCAAATTGAGGAGAAAAGACATAACCAATGCATCATGGGCTAACCAGGTATTGAGAGTAGGACCATCAGGAGGCCTAGTGTAGCACTAGTCAAATGTCTTGAAAAATTATTAACACCAATGGTCAGTTGGCAAGCATGTGACCAGGGAAGGTAACTTGCACCTATTCAGCTTCGTTGGACCTGGTTGGAGAGAGGGGTGAAGGACAGAAGCCCCAAAACAAGGTGTCTCACCACTCCCAGAGTCAACCATGACAGTGATCTTGTCACCCTCAGCCATAGGTTGAAGAAGAGGTCAATGAAGATAGGGATAAATCAACAGAGTCGGACAGGGAACTACTGCATACCAAGGGACATAGGCAAGCAACAGAGCAGAAGTTCCGGAGTCGTTGGTGGCGCAGGCAGCAGGAGGCTGCACAGGGTAGCAAGCATTGCAGAAGGTGATGAAGGGCAACAATGCAAGGCTACGGAGTAAGGGAGCGACGCAGGCAGTGGCAGTGGTGCTAGGCAGCGACACAGGGCAGGGTGCAAGGCAGCGGTGCTAAGCAGAGGGCCGCATGGGTGTTGGAGGTCAGTGGCGGATGGTAGAGGCCCTGTGGCGGTGCAAGCATGAGGCGCTAGGGATTGCACAGGGTAGAGGCAGTGGGGTTAAGAGGTTAGTCACGGGGCATGGTTCAATTAACCATGCTTGACCAAGGGAGACCGAAGCCTCAAGAGCAGAGATGGGAACACTACTGGTGGTGGTGGTGGAATAAAAAACTATTTAGGGTTTTTGGCTTTGATACCAAGTTGAAATAAAAGAATGAGAGAATGATTCGGCTTGTCTAATATGATAGAGGCCACCTTTATTTATAATGAGAGATTATGGTTACAGCTAGCTGAAGGATGAGTCACAGGTCTAGATACATTGAACCTAGACACTTAAACAAGAACCAAGGGAGAAGGGATTGCTTGAGCAAGATCGAGGGTCAAGAGGGAACTCTGATCAAGGGATCTTAGACTGAGGAGGAGCTTCGGCAAAGTCTTCGGCTGCAGCAGCAGAGTGGGGTGATGTCGTTGTAGAAGATCGAGGTAACAACTCACCCTCTTCTCTATCAGAATTAGATAGCAACATGTGTAGGGCAAATCGATTTTACCCAGCGGTTTGAAGATGATGGTCCACCAGATCGATGGAGGAAGGCCTGTTAGACTAAGAGGCATCGTCTTTGTTGGGACGAAGGGCAGCCATGAGGCTATGGTTCAGTGTTCCAATGTCTGTGCTTTCTTTAACCACGGATAGGGTTTAGCGAAGGTGACCTGGCAGGAGAGACAGCAGGGTCCATTCAGATAAATGGTTCTTCGATACAAAACCGTCAGAGTTCAGAGCAATTTCGGGAGCAAAGCTTAATGTTATGGCCAAAAGACTTGCAGATCGTGTACTGTGGAGGAAGCCATCCATAGACACTTGTTAATCGAAGGAAAAGCCTTCAACATCCAAGATGGCGACAAAGGACGAGGATATGTCTTAAGCAGATATGTCAATGCAAATCCTTGTGAATGTGCGAGTCTATCCATCAGTTTCATTCTTTGATCAGAAAACAAAGGGTGCCCAATGATCTATCCAACAATACTCAACCCCTAAGCACACCAATAGTGGAGAGGGAGATTGGAGAGGGAAACCCAGATAGGGATGAATTTGAGATCAACCTTGTTAAAGATGGTGTATTGGTCCGAGTGTCAAAGGAAGATAGGTTTCTTCCCCACAAGACAAGGGCCTTCTTTGAGAGCAGTAAGCTTATCAGCTTCATCAGAAAAGTTGAAAATGCAGATCCCATTATTGAGCATAACGGTGGAGAGCTAACCATGGATTCTCCATTGCTTGGAGAGTGAAGACTTGACTATGTTGAAAGGAGGTCTGCTCCCAAGGAAGTGACCTATTAAGTAATGCCTCCATTTAGGAATTTCAGGCTCAAGAAAACCGGAAGGACACAAACCGAATTTCCTATCATCAATAACATAGAGGGGGACGAAGAACAGGGGATGGCAGTCTTTGGATGGAAGGGGTGAGGATGGGGCTGGGATCAATCTGTGAGGGCTGGGGGGCAAAGGATTGAGGTATTCCGACAGTATGACCCATCAGAGGGTGATCGGACATGAGAGATCAGGCCATGTCAGGAAGGGGAAGGGCTGGGGGTAAGGTTTTCCCCTCCCATTGGTGTTTCATCATTGATAAATGGAATATATAGTAACTCTTTCTCAATTTCTTGTCATGATTAGAATTATCTACGATGAGTAGAATTGCATTGTAATATGACTACAGTGGAAAACAGATGGGACTGTAGAATCTGCAAGGTTCTATAGTTTGGCATACCAAAGGATAATTTTGGCACAATGAGTAAGGCAGCCAATAGCTTAAAGGATTCGGTCAAAAGGATTAAAGAGACATAATTTAGGGCTTAGAATTGTGAACTCTGAGGAAAAGGATACATCATTTTAAATGGTCATGTATATCTCCTTTAATAAAATCTCTTACTTAGCACCCAAAAAAAAAATAATTATAACAGCTGGAAATTTCCAGAGGTGGGAGTTCGGGATCTAGGGAAATAGCAAACTGGGGAGCATTAAGGGAATAGAAAAGCATGAGGTTAGTAGTAGCAGTGAGAGAATGACATCACAGTTGAAAATTGAAAAACTAGGTCTGATAGAAAGAAGTGGACAACAGAAGAATAGGAAGAAACCATTGCTTAATAGTTAGACACTAAAAAAAAAAAATTGGTGATGCAGATAAAATAGGTGCAGCCATGCAGTAAACACTCCAAAACTTAAGCAAGAGGGAACGAATTTCCCCCCTTTACTGGACACTAGATTCATACCAGCCATCTATAGAGTCAAACCATAAGACATTGCAAATCTTAAACGGAAACTCGTATTCAACTCATTATTTCAGAACCAATGAAATTTTGTCTCATATCAATATAGAAAGTGGGTAGAAATAGAGGTTGGTAGCTACTGAAACAAATCAAAAGAAACTATAAAACCAGAGCCTAGATATGTGTTTAATAGAGCTTGAATGCCTTCTAAAATCTCAATATTTGCAACAATGCAGTATGACCAAAAATCCGAATAAAAGGCTTCCTAAAAAAAAGAACATGCACTACCAAATAGTCCATATGATGGGGGTCCCATAGGTATCCTAGCCTGTACTCGGTATAGTCCATCAAGATGCGTCCCTAGTTTTCTGCATGAAGGTGAATATACAAAAAGTTTTCTGCATGAAGGTGAATATACAAAAAGTTTTCTGCATGAATATACAAAAAGGCTTCGTGCGTAAGACTTGAGGCTGCTAGTTTGATTATCACTACATCATCTCTATACTGGCTTTTACAGGTGCTTTCTCATATGGTTTAATTAATAAAGCTAAGCTTGTTAGTATTTGGAAGCATGGCACATGTATTGAGTAATGCATGATACAACAAACCCAGCCAAGTAAATATGCCATGTTATTTCAATAAGAATTAAAATGAACATGCCAGATAAAAACATAATCGTACTTTCTTTAACCAAAAGCTTGTTCTAACTCACACAGCAAATTTATTAACAGCCTGCAAAGGCATCATTATTCTAACGGCATGGAAGAAAAACATTTTTTCCATAAAGAAAAGCAGGCACACTTAAGGAAGAAAATAAAGACGCACCAAACCCATAGCCAATTGTTGCCCAAAGGAAATATCCATTTAAAATATCCTTCTTATTTGATTTGTCATATCTGCATCAGTCAACGAAAAAACAATAAGAAAATATAACATTTGTCCAAATAGCCATCCCTGACAGTTTCTAGCATGAGTTTTGGGCTGAATAGAATTCTTTCAGATCTCCAGATGATTCTCCTTGGATCAGCCTAAGATTTTGTGGGTCAGACCTAGGGTGTAAAGTTTGAAGTGGAAATAGTAAGCTAGAAGATATGAATTGAGTTTCAGACCTGAGTTTGCTATTACTGCCAGGTTGTGATTCTATGAATTATTATTAAATTATTGGTTTCAGTTTTGGGTTCCTATCTATTGTTCCTAAGAGGACTAAGAATGGAGAAGCAATTCTTCAATTTTGAAGTTGTTTGGTTAAGTACCCAGAGTAAACAATTGAATTGAAGGAGGTTGGGTTGGTTTTCTTGTTAGAGTGCTATGACTGGTTGTTTTGGTCGCATAATTTCATTTACTTGCAATCAAGAACAAATACATCCAAGGATTAAAGTATCAGTATCAGGTATTGTATTGGAGGGGTGATTTAAGAAATACATTGTAACATATTGGATATTTGCAAGATATGCATGGAAATGATCAAGGAAAGCATGGATATACGCTTTTGGAGCAAAAACCACTATAAATAAGCAATATATTACATGTATCACATATAAACACTAAAATGGAGAACAATGTATAATGAGATAAGTGCATTCAATTGAAATTGTTATAAAGGATGATGTAACATATACTGATATACAACATATGTAATTTTCCCAACTAAATATCAAGTATTTTTGTAAGAAAATCAAATTTTTTTCCCCAGGTTGAACACTTTTCGGCTTTTTGAGAAATTTTAAAATCAATGAACAAATTGAAGCAATAATTCATGCTGTCATTACTTTAATCCCATGATAGAGGATCCTACTTCTTTTTCCCATTTTAGGTCTCATAGCTTAGCTTATGTAAGGCATCTGGGGAAGGTTCATTGCCTTCCTAGGTGTGCAGTTTAGTGAACTGCCGCACATCCTGAGCACCCTTTGGGTATCTGATGTGATTTTACTTAGTTATAGTCAGATAGTTCTCAAAGTTCTTATTCAATGTGTCTGTGGCTCGCCCATGTAGGCATAGATGTATTACTTGGGAGACACCAATCGTTTCTCGGCGACTTGATGACAAGTCGGGTCCTTCAGTAGGAGGAACAGAAATCCTGGTTTGTCAAACTGGGATGCCCCCCTCAAGGAAGGAAAATTTCTTGAATAGGGAGAGGCTTATGTTTTGCCCACTGCGACAAGAATGAATTAGGAAACAATGGAACAAAATGTAAATTATTTTCCATTTTGGAATGGTGCTTAGTGAATAGTTGGAAAAGTGTTTCAAACCTTGGCATATAGTTCGACTTTTTTGATGCAACGTTTTTGTTTGTTACCTATATGCACTTGTAAATAAGAGGCACTCAACAAAGCAACAATATAAGTAAAAACAAATATTTGCGGGAAAAAAAAATCGAGTATTTTCTACTGTTCGATTAGAGGAATAGAATGGGTTGTCAGTGTGACATTGAAGTGAAGGAAAGTAAAACGACATCACACTGATCCAAGAGCAATTATGAAGTTATTAACGTGAAGGAAAGTAACTTATTCTCTTGAGTTCAAGTTCTACAATCTATATACTTTTCTCACAAGGAACTCAAGTCTCTCTACAAGTCTTCTCCTAGCATTCTATTGCAAGCTTTGAGAAGACATCAAGGTGCATTCATTTATTCATTGCATATAATTATTACATGTACCACATAAGGAAACATCTTACTATCTCTATATTTTTTATAATGTTGTTTAGCCCATGAGTTGGTTTTACTCTAGGAGTGGGCTTGTTGCTTATACATTGTTCTAGACTGTACTTAGACAAGTGTGTAGGACCCTCTCATCTTCAAGAGGTTCAATAGGACCCACCCTCTCATCCTTAAGAGATTGCAAGGACCCTCTTATCCTTAAAAGTCTTATCCTATAAAGAGATTGTACGGATCCTCTTATCCTTAAAAGGTCGTGTAAAGATGATTCATCCCCACTTACTGTATTGAAAGGGAAGAACTAGTGGAATACCTTTCAAAGGGATCTTGTGAGGTGTGGATCAGACTTAGTTAAGTCAAACCACTATAAATCTTTGTGTCTCTTGCTGAAAGTAGGTCAAAGTTTCGGTTTTCATAGTTTTGTTTTATGTGGAGTAGTGGATCACTTCCCTTGCTGATGGCCATGCTGAAGGTGGGGGAATGATCCCGGATTTTCCCCTCCATTTTTGTTGTTGTCTTTGGTGTCTTCTCTGACCCAACTTGTATATTCTTTTCTTTCTTCTTTCTCTTAACAAAAATGAACTTTTAACCAAAAAAAATTGTGTCTCTTGTGATTATGTTTATCTCTTATATTCTGCATTTATTTTCCAATCATGCATTTGAGCTTAAAATCTAAAAAATTTTAAATCCACTAGTGAAAACCTATTCACCCCCTCTAGGTTATCCAACAAGTTGATTACACATTTTGTCAATCATTGTGATAGTAAGGTCACTACCTTATTGTGTACGTTGATGATATAGTTGTGACAGGTAGTGATGAGGCTGAAATCTCTAAGATAAAGGCTTAATTAGCATGAGTTTGAGATAAAGATTTTATATCACTCCAGTATTTCTTTGAAATTGAAGTTGCCCGATATAGCAAGGGTATCTTTATCTCTTAGAGGAAGTATGTCCTAGATCTTCTTAGTGAAACAAGTATGCTTCGGTGTAAGCTAGCTGACTCTCCTATTGAGGTCAATTATCATCTCAGTAGCAAGAGTGGTGACCCAGTAGACAAAGAGAGTTATTAGATTTAGGTTGGGACATGGTTCAAAGTATCTCCGATACCGATACGATACCCTCCGATACATATCTTAAATTTAGCCGACAGATACGATACACACCGATACGATACATAGAATTTTTAAAATCCTTTCTTATCGATATATATATCTTACGATACATACTGATATGCATTAACACACCACCGATACACATCGATATGATACGATATACACCGATGCGATTTTATAAAAAATATAAAATCAAGGTGAAATGTATATTTCGGTATGTATCGGTACATATCGGTGAGTATCGGTATGTATTGATTTGTACGTATCGGTATGTATCAATTGGTACATATCAGTGAGTATCGGTATGTACCGATACAATGTGCTACGGTCATATAATAGCCAAGATGGATAATTTTTCAGAAAAAAACACGATTTTTTGAGGGGTTTTTGTTCCAAAGTTGCTTCCAGCCATATTTCTCTCTAACTAAAGTGGAAATCAAGGTTGAGAACAAGGATTTTACATTTATGGGACAACTACAAATCTTGAATTCTTAGTGCAATACCCTCAATTTAGTGTTTATGCATAATTTATGTTATCAATAGCTTTTTTTAACAAATTCTTTATGCAAAAGTGTTCAAAAAAATGTTTCTTATCCATTAATGTGTGTATCTTAGCGTATCTCCGATACGATATGATACTCTAATATGTATCTTAATTTTGGCCAATCGATACGGCAACCGATACCGATACTTTAATCCTTGGACTTGGGAGGTTAATATACCTTTCTTATACCCAGCCAAACATTACATACATAGTAGGGATTGTCAGCTAGTTCTTGCATGATCTACATGTTAGAGATATTACTCTAAGGGTAGTTTAGTAATTTATCACATTATGTTTCATCTTCTCCTTTTTCCTCCTTAGGGAGGTATGTGTAATTCCCTCCTTAGAGAGGTATGTGTAATATCTTGTAAATATGTTATTGAAGTAATATATTGGTGTTAGTGAGACTTTATTCACAACATAGATTCTACCATCTTCCTTCTTCATGTTCTTCCTCTCTAACTCATTCTTCCCTCTCTCTTTCTTTCTCCCTTGGTTAATCACAAACCTTACATTCTAAATTGGTAACAGAGCATAACATCTTGGTTTGAGAGGTCGGATTATAAGTTCCCTCCTTCTATTTTCTCTCTTTGGAACCCTAGGTTACAAAGGGGTTCTAAAGAAGAGATCATTATCTAAAAAGACTTGAAGAATCTATAAGATGAGCTTGAAAGAAGGTCAAAGCAAACCCTTGAGGAGTTTTTAGAAGGATTAAAGCTGTTGAGGATTTTTTTAGAACTAATGACTGGGCACCAATGATTATCGCCAGCTTCCCTTTGAGACCCTCTTTCTCTCTCATCCTGCCACCATTGGGGGTGGTGCCTACCTCATGTGAATCGCCCAAGGCCCCGTTACAAGGACCCTAGGCTCTCGGTCCTAAGGGGAGAGAGGTGTGAGCTCATAACCTCATTTTCTACTGTATTTCAGGAATCACCTCCCCTGTTTTTGTCCTTGTTGTGTTCCAAAATCTGTTTTATGGTGGATTTCGGCTATGTTTGACTGTGAGATGTATTTGTTGGGTCTTGTGGAGTGTTATGACCTATCTTGCTTCTCTTAAAGTATGCTTTGATCTGGTTTTCCTTTGGCATAGTGTTTCTACCTGTTGAGAGTCGCTAATCTTGATATCGGGATTACCGCTAGTTTCTGGACCCGATAGGGGCATTCCTATCCTATCGGGTCCCTATGTGGCTTTTAGGGTTTGGTTCTCTTATGTTGGGGGTATTCTTATAATTGTTTTCACATTATTATATTGATATACCTAAGGGTTCCTACGATCAGCCTTATTCTGGACTGATTGCAGGTTGCTCCCTCTTTGAGGCTCTCTATGGTTTCTCCTTTCTCTCTTCTCTTTCTTTTTCTCTTTTCTTCCTCTCTTCTTCTTGTTTTACTGGTTTGGTTACAGGAATCTGGGATTGTAACATGGTATCAGAGATTCTGTAATCAAATCAAGGATTTATATCAACATTCTCTGCTAATCTCTACCTTGCGTTACTCCTCTTTGGTGTGCAGCCACCTATTGCTACTACTACTCTAATTTTTTGGCCTGATTATAATGATATAAGCACAATTAGGTGTCCCTACCACTGCTGCATGGATTCAGACTTGATTCCCTGATATCGCTGAAGCCGATACCTATTTCTGCAGGTTTTTAATGGCCGCCACCCCTAATTTTGATGTGTTTGAGGCTGCTGCCCTATGTGTGAAGCCTCTACTGCTTCACAGTTGAATGTGCTGCTGTTTACTACTTATCTACATAATCTACTAGGCTTTTGAAGCCTCTTTTGATGCTCCCATCAAGGTCTAATCTACCCTACCAGCAGCCCCTATCGGCTGGAATTTTTTTTTTCGGTTTCTTGGGGTTCGATTGCTACTTGGCTGCTGTTTATCAGATATGGTTGGTGAGTTTTCCTTATTTGGTTGTCTTTGCACTACTTACTTGTCACCATTCCTTGCTCTCATGGCTGAGACCAAGACTACTACTACCCTATCACTACCTCCTCTACATCGGACAATGTGAATGTCCAGATTACATCTATTGCTTAAGGGAAGCTCGAATTACCTTCTTTGGGCTCAGTCGGTCAAAGTTTATCTGATGGCGAAGGATAAGCTTGATTACACCACCTCTGATCCTCCCAAAAAATATGACACTGGTTACGCTTAATGGCAGAAAGAGAATGCATTAATCTTAATTTGGTTATGGAACAATATGGAACCAGATGTAGCTGCCAATGTTATGTTTCATTCTACTGCCAAGGGAGTGTGGAATGACTTGAACGAGACCTACTCTCAAGAGAAGAACATGACCCGTATCTATGATATCTATGAAAAACTATTTCAATTTCGCCTATTAGACAAGCCACTTTTCGAATATTACAGTACTTTCAGAGGTATAGTTGAAGAACTCAATGTCTTCCAACCCTTGACCACTGACATTGACAAATTGAAGGCTCAGCGTAATGAGTTCTTCGTCTCCAAATTCCTGGCTGGTTTGAACAATGACTTGAAGGCAGTGAAGGGTCACTTACTTGCAAGGGATACTATGCCTACTCTGAATGATACCTACTCACGACTGTAGCGAATTACCTCTTCCACAAAACCTAATCAGTCTACCAAAGACAGTTTTGCCTTCCATAGATGTGGTCGCGGTTGTGGGGGTGGTCGTGGGTCGGCTAGTCAAGGATCCGGTGGACAGCCCTCTGATCGTACAGCCCACCAGTGTACTTTTTGTGGAAAGCCTATCCATACTGTTGTGACTTGTTGGGCAAAGCAAGGTAAACCAGAGTGGGCAACACAGTTAGCTAATCATGTTGTGTCAGACAATGGTACTGACACAATGGCCCCAGTTGATCCTAAACCAACAACTTCTTCAGGAGATTCAACTACCGGTCTGCGCGATGATATCAATCAGTTACTCCGACGCTTGCACACTCTTGAGGCATCCTCTAATACATCTAATGGTGTGTCTACATCCACTACTACCCTAGCCCACACAGGTACCTCAGCTCTTCTTACTACTACATCTACTCCTTGGATCATTGATTCAGATGCCTCTACCTATATGACCGGTAAGTCATCCCTTTTTAAGAATTTTTCTACTAATACCAGTTCCAATTTTGTTATCCTTGCTAATTGTGCTTCCACACCAGTCCTTGGACATGGTACTATTTCACCTACCCCATCTATTAATTTATCTTCTGTCCTACAAGCTCCCCAATTTCCACTAAGTCTTCTCTTTGTAAGTCAATTAACTAGTTTATTAAATTGCTCAGTAACATTCTTTCCTTCTTACTGTGTCTTTCAGGATCTTCACACGAAGAAGACGATTGGTGGAGGGAGTGAAAAGGATTGGTTATACTACCTCAACAATGGCTGTCCTTCTGCTGCTGCTACGGCTGTTAGGAATGTGACTCCTTTCCAATGGAACTGTCGTTTAGGTCTTTTGTCGCTTTTTAGGTTACAACTTTTATTTCCTAGTTTTAAGTCTGTCCCTAGGTTAGAGTGTGAGGCATGTGAGTTGGCAAACATCATCGTGGGTTATTCCCATCTCGCTCTATGTCTCATGGTCCATTCTTATGTTCTTTAGTCCATCCTCATGTATGGGGTCTTTGGAGAGTCAGTAACAAATTTGGTTTCCGCTATTTTATGACATTTGTGGATGATCATTCTTGCCTTACATAGCTGTACATGTTAAAGGACAGATCTGAATTTTTAATGTGTTTCACAAATTTTATAATGAAATAAAGACTCAGTTTGGCATTCTTATTAAAATTTTTCATTCTGACAATGCTTTAGAATTTGCTCAAACTGATGTTTTTGATTTTTATGATACCCATAGGATGATACACCAAACTAGTTATGCCTATACCCCACAGCAAAATGGGGTAGCAGAGCGCAAGAACCGGCATCTTCTTGAAGTTGCCCATGCCATTATGATTCACATGCATGTTCCCAAACATTTTTGGTGTGATGGTGTTTTAACCTCTTGTTATTTGATTAATCGCATGCCATCCTCTGTCCTATCAGATAAGTCTCCATTCTTTGTTCTGTTCCCTAATTTACTGAGTTTTACTGTTCCACCCCTCGTCTTTGGGGTATGTGTTTCGTCCATAACTTGCATATATAGGTTGACTAGTTATCCCCGAGGTCTACTAAGTGTATTTTTCTGGGTTACTCTCGTACCAGAAAGGGTATAAGTGTTATGACCCCATTACTCATAGGAATTTTGTTAGTGCTAATGTGACATTTTTTGAAGGCACATCATTTTATTCTCCTCAGGTGTCCTAGTCTAGTCCGGAGTGGTCTTCTCTATCTCCTTCACCCATACCCTCCCTTATACCTCTCCTTGATACTCCTGGTACCAGTGCCTCACCTCCCCTATAGGTTTATCAGTGCAGGAAGAAGACTAGACAGCTAGGTGGCGAGGTCATTAATCCTAAAGATTCCCTCCTTCCACTGCCGTCTTCCGCTGGTGAAGCTCCTCTTCCTCCTCCGCCTGATGACTTACCAATTGCACATCGTAAAGGTACACGTTCCTGCACTCAAAAATCCATAGTTGTGTACTTTATTGATCACTTTATGTCATTATCTCATCTTCCCTCTCCCATCCATGGCCTTACACTATCCCTTTCCATTGACCCTATTCCCCATTCCCATAATGATGCCCTACGTATCCCTGGATGGAAGACTGCTATGGATGTAGAAATGGATACTCTTGTGAGTCGTGGTACCTGGAGCCTGGTAGATTTACCTCCCGGTAAGGATCTGGTTAAATGTCGCTGGGTGTACACTGTTAAGTATCATTCTGATGGCTCTGTTGAGCGGTTAAAGGCCCGTCTGGTTACTAAAGGGTATACTCAGACTTATGGTGTTGATTGCTTAGAGACATTCTCTCCGGTTGCCAAACTGAACTTTGTTCACCTTTTTATTTCTTTTACTATCAACCTTGATTAGCCGTTATTTCAGTTGAACATTAAGAATGCATTTTTGTATGGTGATCTACAGGAGGAGGTGTATATGGAGCAACCTCCTGGTTATAATGCACAGGGGGAGAATATAAGTCGTGTGAGTGGCTTGCACAAGGCTATTATGGGCTTAAACAGTCTCCTCGAGCATGGTTTGACAAGTTCAGTTCCACCATTATAACATGTGGTTTTTCTCAGTGCTATTCTGACCATTTTGTCTTTATTCATCGCAGAGGTGACAAGCTGGTGGTCTTGGTAGTATATGTTGATGACATTATTCTTACTGGTAATGATGAGGCAGGTATTTCTAAAGTAAAGGCTTATCTCCAGTGCCATTTTCAGACCAAGGATCTTGGTCATCTCTATTATTTTCTCGAGATTGAGGTGATCTGCTATAAGAAAGGGATCAGTCTGTCTCAAAGAAAGTATGTTTTGGATCTTCTATCTAATACTAGGATGCTTACATCCAGACCCCCTGATACTCCTACGGATCCTCACTAAAAGTTTGGTGTTAATGATGGTGAACCTTTTCAGGATGTGCATCAGTATAAGAGTTTGATTGGCAAACTGATTTACCTTACTATGACTCATCCTGACATTTCTTATGCTATTGGAGTTCTTAGTCAGTTCATACAGTCTCCTCAAAAAGCCCATTGAGATGCTGTTGACTGTGTTCTTCTTTATTTGAAAGGTGCCCTTGGAAAAGGGTTGATTTATCGTCCTAATCGGCATATAGAACTAGTTAACTACTCTGATGCTGATTAGGTTGGCTCTGCTAGTGATCAGAGATCTACTAATGGACACTGTACCTTTATTGGAGGTAATCTTATTACATAGCATAGCAAGAAGCAGACTACTATTGCCCAGTCAGTGCCGAGGCCGAGTACAGAGCTATGGCTCATATCACTCCTGAGTTGATGTGGCTGTGGTCGTTACTCTTAGCGTTGGGATTTCCAATGACAAGCCAATAAAGATGTATTGTGACAACCGAGCTGCAGTTTACATTGCTAATAACCCGGTCTTCCATGAGAGGACCAAACACATAGAGGTGGACTGCCATTTTGTTCGTGATGCTGTTCTGAAGAAGCTGATTGAGACTCCGTTCGTTCCTTCAATGGATCAGTTAGCCAACATGTTTACTAAGTCATTGTTTACTTCTAGTTTTTACAATGGTTGTACCAAACTGAGCATGGGTGATGTGTATGCTCCAACTTGAGGGGGAGTGTTGAGAGTCACTAATCCCGACATCGGGATTAGCGCTAGTTTCTGGACCCGATAGGGGCATTCCTATCCCATTAGGTCTCTATATGGCCTTTAGGGTTTGGTTCTCTTATGTTGGGGCTATTCTTATAATTATTTTCATATTATTATGTTGATATACCTAAGGGTTCCTGTGATCAGCCTCATTCTGGACTGATCGGAGGTTGCTCTCTCTTTGAGACTCTCTGTGGTTTCTCCTTTCTCTCTTCTCTTTCTTTTTCTCTTTTCTTCCTCTCTTCTTCTTGTTTTACTAGTTTGGTTACTGGAATCTAGGATTGTAACACTACCCTTTGTGGGATTTATCTCTGAGTATCTGGGAACGAATTTTTTGGTAGAGTGTGTACTCCCCATTGTGTTTGTGACTCCTCATCCACATTATGTCTGAAGATAGTGGACTTAGAGCTCTCTTTGGTGATGTTTTAGCTAGTACATCGAGTAATGCTCCTCCTACTCCTATAGTTTTTGATAACCCACATACTCAGATCTCTATTGTGAAGTTGGACAACACCAACTATTTGGATTAGGTTCATTCTGTGAAGCTTTCCTTGCGGAGTAGGGGAAAGCGACGGTATGTTACAGGTACCATTAAGGACCTAACCCAAATGACCCGACATATACAAAGTGGGAGACTGAAAACTCCATTGTTATGATATGGCTGATTTTTTTCATGAAACTTGAGATTGGAAGAAGGTTTATAAGGAAAGAAACTGCCAAGGATATTTGGGATAGTGTCACAGTGTTACTAAAACTTTTGACCATGTGGGTGACTCAACCAAAGTTTATCAACTACTTCAGAAGGTCATTGACATGAAGCAAGGGGATAGGACCATTTCTAGGTACTACAACACTATTATTAGTCTTTGGGAGGAGTATGATCACTATAGAGACCTCCAACTGTCCAACCCTGAGGATGAAGCTAAGGTTTACCAGACACTTGAGAAGGAACGGGTGGGAAGTCTAAGCACACAAAAGAGAGATGCTTGGTTCTTCATGGTTGACCTCCTGGCATGCATGGTGGTACTAGTGGTGCTCTCGTGGTGGACGTAGTGGGGGAGCTAAAGCCCACAGTGTTCAGGCTGAGCATGCTACTATAGGGTCTGTTCCTAGCCCTCTGGCAGAGTATAGTTCCCTTATTAGGGAGGATATTGCAACATTCGATAGGGTCACGTCTCACCTAGGAGGTTCATCATCTTCTTCACTTACAGTGCAAGATTCCTCAGCTTTCGCCTTATAGGTTTCCTCGTCTGAAACTTGATGTATAGATCTCCTACCTAAAACTTGATGTGGTTTTATTGTGCTAGGAATCTAGGATAGCTAGAGGGTCCAATTTAACTTGCTTGTATTCTCAACTATTAGTAATGTAATGATCCATGTATAACGTTTGATAATTATGAAATGATTCTTAATTTTATATTTATTCATTCCTAAAAATATTTATTTTAATTTTATATTTATTCATCCCTAATGCATAGTTTAGTTTTTTTAATTGAATTATGTGTGTCCTACAATTATATTTTTGTAGAATAGTTTATATTAGAGAAATTATACAACAACATACATCGTACACTGGAAACCGAGGGTCCAAAGCCATACTAGTATTTTGAGTATGTTTTTATAATTTAAGGGTTCCACTATGTTAGAGGGTCTAAAATAGGGTTTTCCAAAAGTTTTGGGACCTAATTTGACCACATGGTCCTCTAAACTGGAAGTCGAAGATTGCCATTGAAAGTTACTAGGTTTTAGCCAGGTTTAGACTGAAATTTTGAACATAGATTTCTAAACACAACCCAAAAATATTACCATTGCGATACTGCTAGGAAGCTTACCTTTGGTGCCACCATCAACCACATCTAGAGGGAGCGTAATTTTCGTAGATAGACTTCTAACTCCAGGCCTTTTGATTTTATTTGGAATGCCAACTTCTTTGATGTTAGCTCCAGGCTGGCCTTTTCTCCCGTTTGCCATCGTTCGGTCCGTGATTCCCCAAGGAACAGGCTCATTGTTGTTGTCTGGGGCCTCCCCACCTCCCTTCTCCCCCCACCCCCTACTAGTGGCTTGATCTAGCTGCTTTGCTTTGTTTTTTTTTGCCCCTTTTGGGGTTGTATATTCCCCTTTTTTTCCTTCTTGTGTTATTGCATTTCTTATTCACCCAAAAAAAAAAACCAATGAATCTGAAAATATAAACTTTTTAGGTTTCTAGAGTATTTAGAACCAAATTCAACGGTTGTTTAACAAGATAGAAACAACCTAAATAGAAATTAAATATGGACTTAATTTGGCCTAGAAAAATGAAAATAGAAACTAGAATACAACATTTTGCCTTGTATAAAATTCAATCCCTCATACTTGGGCTTACAGTATTGGCCCATCAAGGTAGAAAACCCAAATATACTCAGCCTCATGACCCATATAACCCATTCCAATTCAGGTCTAATTGAGTTGGGCCGCCTGCATTACATAGTTGCCTATAATGTTCTAGATTTTTGTTGAAACCACCAAAATCTTTCGAATTATTTCTATTTCAATTGAAGTCAATAAGAAATGGCATATGACTCTGTAAGTATACAATACTTCGACCAAAAACTGAGTTCCAATCAAAATTTCAGTAGGTTTTGTGGGTTTACAATTTGGACTGATTAAAAACGCTACGATGCTTTATATAAAAAAGTCACGTTTCAATCAAAATGGGTTTTGTTTAGAACCATTTCACCTGGTTTCACCTGTTTTGCTTCATTTCGATAGAAATTGCTAGAAAGCCTAATTTTTTGAGTTCTTTCGACAAATCACCTGCAATTCTTGGTGGAACAATGTGTTAGAGACTACTACATCACATCCACAATGACGATTTTGTGCATTGGAGAGATATTTCTTGATGATTCAAACTTTGAGGTATACCATTTTTCCCTAATTTTTTTTCTAAAAAATAAGGTAAATATTTAATGGTTATATTCAATTCTTTATTTGATAGCTATCGTAGACTGATTTACGATGTCATAGAGTCGGATTTAATTTTATGTTTTTAAAAATTTCTGTGGCTCAATTTTAGATAAGTTATACATTGCTGGTTAATGAAACTAATTAGGCTATTTTGATCATGTGATGGACTTTGAATGTTTCTTCAAACATAACATAACATGGCCTTCTTTTGCGGTAGAGTTGGAGGAACGGTTTCATCGGCAACAATAATCTTCCTCATCATTTGAGCCCACCCAAAACTGTTTGCAGTATTGACATAAAGTAGGAGGAACGGATTTGTAAGGGGTCTTTGAATTTCACATTGGTTGCCGGTTGTACACTTACAAATGTAACCTCGTACGTGTAATTGTAAGTTATAACACTTTGACATTTAATAATATTAAATGGTTTTTCTTTATTTGAGAATTATAAAGCATATTTTAGCTGTTTTCATTGAATTTTGCGTTCTGGTACTAATTTATATGCAGCGTAGGCAATATTTGAAAAAAGATACAGCCAAGTGCACTGCCAACGCTGAGTATGAAACCAAACTAGCATTTTGTGGTGTTTTTTTTTTTAACAATCTAAAGGTTCTATTATGTTTGGAGATGCTTAATTAGGGTGTCCCTGAATTTTACCAAAATGGTCAAACAAAACCAACAAATGAAACATGCAGGTTTCGAGCAGGTTTCAGTTGAAACCAACTTCTCAAACCTCATTCTCCTGCACTGCTGAAACTCATCGTTTTAGTGTTTCTTAATACAACGATTGTTTTATCACATTTTGAGCTTCTCACTCCACTCCACCAGACCTTAGCCCTACAAATTTGGATCTTGTATGTCTCCATCGTGGGTGTCATTGAAAAAAAAAAGATTGAACCTCTTTAGTAATGTCCAACAAGCACAATAAAGAGAGACAGCTGCAACAACTTGAAGCATGGCAACTCATACAAATAAATCTAATTGGAATCTCTCACTCCCAGAATTGATATCTAGTCACTTCACTCTAGAAACCTAATCTAAAATCAGCACCACATCAGACGCATTAAAATTTCTAGTTTGATGGCTAGCCCTAAAAATAGTTGGATTAAGCCTTGATGATGATGCAGACCTAAGATGATGGTAAGATAGATTAGGATACCTTGTTTCATGACCTTGCCAGACAAACTTAGCAAGTCAGACAATAAATGCAGTTTCTAAACTCTATCAAAAAGTGAATATTTCAATTATGTATATCTAATCCTACTTAAAAGGAAAGGACTGAGATAAATGTTTCTTCACATAATAATATTACCTGACAGTAAAGGAAACAAGTAAACCAGGGAAGAGAATATCGCCAAAGCCAATCAAGCTATAGCCACCCCATGGATCAAAAATTTTAGGGAATTTTAAAACCATAGGAATGGCATTATTCTTAGAGCCACCACGAGCAACCTATAAATGAAAGCAGAAATCATGTTTAATTTGGCACTTGTAACATTACATTTATACAGATTTTATTTTTTATTATTCTGCAGTTCTCCAACAGATCCAATCATAAAAGTGCATAAACATGATTTCAATGCCTAACAATCTATGGCAAAAATAACCCATGAATGAAGCTTCTCCACAAAATCCAAGAACTATAAATTGACAAAACATGGAACATAATTAAAAGTAACTCCAGATAATTCTCTTTTGTGATGCCTGTGTATAAAGTGAAAGAGTATCAATCTTTGAACAAGAAAGAATACCATCTAAAATCATGAAAACCCAAGCGAACACAAATTCTGATTTTGTTAAGTTATTTGTGTTTTCCCTTCTACCGATAGGTGTATACGGGTAGTTTGGGCTTGGTTGTTTATGTTTTAACTAAGGGTATAGTTGTCCTACTTTATACTAATATGGAGTAGTTTAGTCACTATTGTTTTCACTTCATATATAATGGTACGATCAAGGATTAAAGTATTGGCATCGGTCGCCATATCGGTCGGTCAAAATTAAGATATGTATCGAAGGGTATCATATCGTATCAAAGATACACTAAGATACGCTAAACATCTGCACATAAAATGGATATAAAACACTTTTGCATCAAAAACAGTTAAAAAAATATATATAAAATATATATTATGCATAAACACTGGAATGGAGAGTATCGTACTGAGAGACAAGTATATTGAATTGAAATTGTTAAAAAAAGTGATATGTTCTTAAAAAAATTGAGTTGAGGGCCTTTTGAGGCTTTGAATCCTTGCTTTAAACTTTGTTGAATCCTTGCTTTGTAGTTGTCTATAGCCAATATATGCAATCCCAACTGATATACCATAACATGACCAGCCACTAAGGGATGAACACGTGGCTGGAACATTACGGAAGACGACTAGATGATCTGACCCTAGGACAACTAGACGACCAGACGACTTGATCCCAGGACGACCAAAAAGACCAGACGACCTACCACCCCCATTCATCACAAATGACCACCCCCTTACGGACCGACCAGGCATGGTCACCTCCTCACAAGCCGAGCATAGGAAAATTCATACCCATCGCCCACGTGTCACCCAGATTTGATTACTCAATCTTGAGATGGTGATGTCTGTAACCATCTCTAAACCTTACCAGGGCTAACAAACCAAACTACGTTTGACAGTTATCTAACTCAAAGTTAACCGCAGTTGAGTTAACCATTAGAACCATAGTTACTTAACCTAAGGGTAACTATGGGCTAACTATGGGTAGAGGAATGGTTCAATGCATTGTAGAGGGAGGTTGAACACCTTACTAGAGTGATGATGGACATCTTAAGAAACCTCACGAAGCTCCTCCGCAAGAAGAAAACTACAACCACCAAGACAACAGCCAGAAATCTGTCCCAAGCCAATCAAGTTCAATCGATGGTAGCCCAGACCAACAAAATCACACCAAACTGCCGCGGAGAGGCGCCCAAGAAGAGTCAACAACAGATCATCAACAACAGATCATCAAGATAGGCGTGTTAGAAATAAGGACTAGGGTTAGAGATGAAGGAAGAATAGAGAAGAGAGGAAGGAAGAAGATGGAGAGAAGATGAGAGAAGAAGAAGAGTGAGAGCAAAACGTGGGGAGCTTCTTGCTCTTTCCATATATATTATGTTCAACTAGAACTTTAGGGAAATTACATCAGACCTCCCTAGGGAGGTGAAAGGGAAAAAATAAAATACAGTTTATGACAACATAATATAAGAACAATTCCTAAACTACCCCTATTACATAAACTCCAACACTCTCCCTTAAGTTGGAGAATAAATGTCATACATTCCCAGCTAGCATAAGAGGGTACTGAACTGGTGAGGAATGAGTCATTTGGTGAAGATAGACCTAGTTGATCACCTGTCCTAACAAAAGGTGTGCAGATGTTGCCAGAGTCAATCTTTTCTTTGATGAAATGCCAGTTTACTTCATATGCTTTGTTCTATCATGTTGCACTGGGTTATGGGTAATGCTTATAGCAACTTTGTTGTCACAGTAGAGTCTCATAGGTCCTTCAGTGTAATGCCCCAACTCGAGAACTAACCAATGCAGCCGAGTTCACAAACTGCATAAGCCATTGCCCTATACTCAACCTCTATACTAGATCTAGCTACAACTGACTATTTCTTGCTCCTCCATGTGGCCAAGTTACCACCCATGAATGTGCAATAATAAGTGTATATCTCCTATCAGGAATAGATCCAGCCCAATCAGTATCAGAATAACCTTCTATCCTCAAGTGATTGTTCCTGGCATACAAAAGTCCTTTTCCTGGAGAGGACTTCAAGAATCTGAGGATGCGGTACACAGCATCCAAGTGCCCACTCTTGGGCACATGCATAAATTGGCTCACTATGCCCACTGCATAAGAAATGTCTGGGCGAGTTAAAGACGGATAAATCAACTTCACCACTAGCCTCTGCTATTTCCCTACATCAACAAGGGAAGGGCCACAATCTTCTCCTAGCTTATGATTTTGCTCAATAGGAGAACTTGCTAGTTTACAACCCAACATTTCTATTTCTTTCAACAGACCTAGCAAAAATTTTCTTTGGCATACATTGATTCCCTTCTTAGATCTTGACACTTCAATACCCAAGAAATATTTTAAATGTCCTAGATTCTTGATCTCAAACTGTTTGGCCAAATAAGCTTTTACCCTAGCTATTTCATCATTGTCATCTCCAGTCACCACGATATCATCAACATACATAATCAATGTTGTGATGGTGCCATTACCTCCGCGAGTAAATAATGTGTGGTCTGCTTGACTCTGGGAATATCCATTCTTCAGAACGGCCTGTCTAAACCTCTCCAATCAAGCCTTTGGTGATTGCTTCAGACCATAAGTGCCTTCTAAGAGGGGACTGCATATACACTTCCTCCTTTAAATCTATATAAAGGAAGGCATTCGTCACATCCAACTGATATAAGGGCCAATCTCTTTTTGCTGCCACTGATAAAAGGACTCTTATTGAATTATGTTTGGTCACAAGAGTAAGGGTCTCCTGATAATCAATTCCATACACCTGGCTGTACCCTTTGGCCACCAATCTTGCTTTGTACCTCTCAATAGCACCATTTGATTAGTACTTGATCGTATAGACCCACCTGCATCCATGGTTTAAAGTATCTCCGATGCCGATACGATACCCTCCGATACGTATCTTAAATTTAGCGGACTGATACGATACGCACTGATACGATACATGGAATTTTTAAAATCCTTTCGTATCGATATATCCTACGATACATATCGATATGCACCAATACACTATCGATACGAACTGATACTCTATGGAAAATATAAAATCGAGGTGAAATATACGTTTCGGTATGTATCGGTGAGTATTTGTATGTATCGGTGAGTATTTGTACGTATCGATCGATACGTATCGATGAGTATCAGTACGTATCGGTATGTATCAGTACGTATCGGTGAGTATCGATATGTACTGATACAGTGCGCTACGGTCATATAATGGCCAAGATGGGTATTTTTCAGAAAACACAATTTTTTGAGGGGTTTTTGTTCTAAAGTTGCTGCCAGCCATATTTCTCTCTAACTAAAATGGAAATCAAGGTTGAGAACAAGGATTTTACATTTATGGGACAACTACAAACCTTGAATTCTCAGTGCGATACCCTCAATTTAGTGTTTATGCATAATACATGTTATCAATAGTTTTTTTTAACAATTTTTTTATGCAAAAGTATTTAAAAAGGTGTTTCATATCCATTTATGTGCATATCTTTAGCGTATCTCCGACACGATACGATACCCTCCGATAAGTATTTTAATTTTGGTCGACCGATACGGTGACCGATACCGATACTTTAATCCTTGCCTGCATCCAACTGGAGAGATTGTTACCAGTTTCTAGGTACAAGTGTTCTCAAGTGCCATCCTTTCCTCTGACATGGCTTGTTTCCACTTAAGGTCTAACATTATCTCAGTAACAATTTTGGGAATGGAAGTAGCAGAAAGAGCAGCTGTAAAAGCAACATCTGTAGGAGAGAGAGCATCATAGGAAATAAACTGGAGCTTCAAATGCTTTGAAGTTTTTTATAGAAATTTTTTGTTTCACAAGTGATCAACAACTATATTTGAGGATTGAACCATATCTACTACAATAGAGACTGGAAGTCGTGGTTCTGATGGGGACTTTTGCACCTTCCCTGTATGCTCCATCAAGTTAGATGGGAGTAATTACCCGATGTGGTCTCATTCTTGAATCCTTTCAATCAATTCCTGTGGCTACTCTAGCTACCTGACAGGGGAATCTGAGAAGGTTGTTGCTGCTGGTCCATCTTAGAAGAAATGGAGTTCAGAAAATTCTCTGGTGATGGCTTTTCTCGTTAATTCTATGAGGCCCAATGTTACTAGGGGTATCTTTCGTTAGACTTGCCTTCCAAGATCTGAACGGTTGCTAAAGAAATATATTCCTAGGTTGGCAATGATGTTAAGTTATATGAATTACACAAGAAAATTCACAATCTCATGTAGTAGAACTTGACTTTATCCCTGTATTATTCCGAGTTGCGGACTCTCTGACATGCACTGGTTTTCTATAAGGAGTATCACCCTATTACTACCACAGATGCTACAAACTTCAAAAAGATGGAACATCATAAATTTTTGGCAGGTCTCAACGTTGAGTTTGATCAAATCCGTCATCTGTGCCCATGTCCTCAATTAAGACCCTTTCCCATCTTTGCAGCCGGCTTATGCCCTAGTTCAGTCAGAAGATAACCATTGTACAATGATGTTACAGCCTCCTCAGGATTGGTTAGCCATTTTGCAGGAATGAGCTCTAGTTCTGGCCCCTCCTATTAAGGTGTTCCACGTACAAGTGATCGTCCTTCTTCTGGCAAGGATCCTTAATCCTTTCAAGTGTGACTAGTGTGGTAAAGAGCGCCTTACTAAGGAATTTTAGTGGAAATTGCATGGCCACCTATTAATTCTGGTTGTGTTCATGGACGGGGTCATGGCAGTGGCACCCAGATACAGGCCAATAACTCTGTTGCATCTGACAATGCCCCTACTAGTGTCAGTCCTGCCTTACCTCTTGGCGAGATTTTTCTCAGCTTCAGAAAATTATAACCAAATAGGATCCGTCTAAAGCTTCTGCCAGTTCTGCCTCTTCCACGATTATCTCTGACTCCAATGTTGCCAATTCAGGTATTCCTTTCTGTGGTCAATGTGCTTTTGTGGCTTCTCCTCCCTGGATTATAGAATCAGGTACCACTAATCACATGACCTATTCTTCCAATTTATTTCTTTAGTATTCTCCTTGTTCTGATAAAACAAGGTCTGGCCTGCTGATGACAACCTTTCTTCCATCTTTGGGAAGGGTTTGGTTCAGTGTTCTCCCACATTGTCTCTTTCTTCTGTTTTATGTGCTCCTATTTTTTCAACAAATCTTTTATCTATTAGACGTTTAACAACTGATTTTAATTGTAAAGTCACTTTTTATCCTTCCTACTGTGTGTTTCAAGATCTAGTGACACGGAAAATGATTGGTTGTGGTAGAGTGCAAGGTGGGTTGTATCTAGTGACACGGAAAATGATTGGTTGTGGTAGAGTGCAAGGTGGGTTGTATCTTTTTTAGGCTGGTCTTTCTTCAGTTCCTAGTTCTTCATCAGCGCTCTCGCCAGATTCTGCATCGACAACTTTTTCTAAGCTACTTTTTTGGCATTATTGATTGGGTCACCCTCCATTAAGGACATTAGCTAGGTTTTTCCAGCTTTATTTGAAGGATGTACTGCAAGTGATTTCTTTTGTGAAGCCTGTGTTTTGGCTAAGCAGATTTTGTTTATCCTAGTTTAAATAATATAATAAAAGTGTTGTTCCTTTTTCTTTGATTCACTCCGATATTTGGGGACTGTCTCGTTGTGTCTTTGTTACTGGGTATAGATGGTTTATTACGTTTATTAAATGTTATTCTCACAAAACTTGGATTTATTTGATGTGTTATAAAAGTGAGGCCTTTCAGTGCTTCAAGTTTTTTATAGCATGATTCAGACACAATTTTAGGCAACTATTAAAGTCCTTTGAAGTGAGGGAGAGAATATAAGGAAGGTGACTTTCAAGTGTATCTTGGCTCTAAGCAAAAATTCTACACCAGACTGTTGGCACACCTACCCAGAATGGTGTGGCAAAGTAAAAGAATCGCCATGTCTTGGAAGTTGCATGCTCCTTGATGTTAGAGATGCAAGTTCCCCCTCAGTATTGGAGTGAAGCTTCTCATTGGCTTACTGCTGCCTACCTAATTAATTGGATGCCTTCTCAGATGCTACAGTTTCGGTCTCTCCTCACTGTTCTTCAGAGCACCTCGGTATTTATTGTGCCTCCCATGGTGTTTGGTTGTATATGTTATGCGCGCAATCACGACCCACATGGGACATGATCTGCGGAGTCTGAAGTGTATATTTTTGGGATAATCTGCTACTCAAAAGGGGTACCGGTGCTATCATCCATCAACCAATCGCTATTTTGTGACAATGGATGTGGTTTTTCATGATCTACTACTTATTATTGTGCGCCACACCTTCAGGAGGAGTCTTCAGATCTCTTGGAAGATGTGCCACTCTTTGTCCTTCCTCCTACTACCACTTAGGATATTGTGGTTTAGAGGGAGGAACCGACATCTACTCGGGATAAATCTGGAGGTAATGGAGATCTATCGCCGTTGAAGGTTTATTCTCGGCGTAAGCAACTGCCCACCACCGCCACAATACCAGCTCTACCTAGCCAATCATTGCATGCCCTTGATCTTAGTTCTTTGTCAGTTCCTACTAGTAATGATCCGTCTCTTAACTTACCAATAGTTTTTTTTTTTTTTTTTTTTTTTTTAGGTGAGTAAAATGTTCATTACCAAATAGAAGAAAAATATACAACCCTTAAAGCGGGGAGGGGGAGAGAAAAAACAAAACCCCAAACTCAAGGGGTGGGGCTATTCTTGATAATGGAGCTACAGAGCTCCTAGGAATTTACAATGTGGCAATTTATAGGGGAGGGATTACAATTGGATGAAAGGTGAGAAACCTTGGCCTTGACATCAAAAGAGATGGAGCCCCAAATCTTATACAGAGAGCGAGAGTTGGAGGTCCATTTTCTATGGTTTCTTTCCATCCAGATCTGATTTGTGGTTGCACAGAAGGCGAGCTTTCCCACAATATCACAAATAGACTTTCCCTGAAAAGTCAGTATCAACTCAAATCCATTCTTTATGGAATGGGAGAATTTTCTATTGGATGGCCAACACTTGGCATGGATCCCTTTCTAGATAGAGGATGAGACAGTGCAGGCAAAGAAGATATGCTTGACACTTTAGGTTGTTCGTAAAGAATCTAGAACTTTTACTCAACATAGCATTTCTAAATTTGTTTCTTGTTCTTCTTTGTCTCCTTCCTATCATTCCTTTTTGTCTACGTTGTCTTCTGTGTCTCTTCCTCAGAATTGGTAGGAAGCTTTGATTGATCCAAGAATAAAAACTGCTACGTTTAAAGAAATGCAGGGACTTAAGAAGAATGGGATATGAAACCTTGTTAGTCTTCCTCCTTATAAGAAGATTGCTGGGTGCAAGTGGGTCTTTGTTGTGAAGCAGAAGATAAATGGGACAGTGGATCACTATAAAGCCAGACTCGTTTCCAGAGGCTTTACTCAAACATACAGGATAAATTACTAGGAGATCTTTGATCCTATAGCAAAGATGAACACCATTCGGGTTATCCTCTCTTTTGTTGCAAATCTTGGATGGGAATTACAACAGCTTGATGTAAAGAACGCCTTTCTTTATGGGGAAATAGAAGAAGAGGTGTACATGACATCTGTCCTGGGTTTGGTAGTAGTCAAACAAAGGGTCAGGTCTGTAAACTCAAGAGAGCTTTGTCTGGTCTTAAACAATCTCCCCGTGCATGGTTTGGTCGCTTCCACAAAGCTATGATATCAGTAGGGTACACTCAAAGTAATGCTGATCACACTCTTTTTATCAAAAGATCTGGTGATAAGATTGTTTTTCTTATTGTTTACGTGGATGACATAGTTGTTACTATGAATGACATTGATGAAATCTCTCGACTAAAGAAGTTTTTGGGCACTGAGTTCAAGATTGAAGACTTGGGGCCACTTCGTTATTATCTTGGCATAAAAGTGTCTCGGTCTACTAAGGGATCTTCCTGTGTCAAGGGAAATATACTCTGAATTTATTATCTGAAGTTGGCATGTTGGGATGCAAACCTTTTGACACACCTGCAGAGGCTAATGCTCACCTTTCCAGTAAAGTTGTTGATCCAATCGAGAAGGGTAGTTACCAAAGATTGGTTGGGCATCTTATTTACCTTTCCCACATTCGACCAGCATTGCCCTTACAGTTAGTTTGGTGAGCCAGTTTAGGCACGATCTATTCCTCTCATATGGATGCAGTTCACCACATTCTCCGTTACTTGAAGTCCTTTCCAAGAAAAGGGATCTTATTTGCTCCTCATGGTCATCTTTGAGTTGAGGCCTTATTGATGTTGACTGGGCTAGCTCACCCGATGATCGGAGATCTACTACTAGTCACAGACTCATAATACCTTTTTTATTTGGAACTTAGTCACACAACACAGAAAGAAGCAATCTGTGGTAGCTAGGTTAAGTGCTGAAGTTGAGTTTCGGCCAATAGCTCTTGGTGTTGGTGAGCTACAATGGCTTAAGAATCTTTTTGGGGATCTTGGTGTGGCAATCACTACTCTTTTAATGAAGCTCTATTGTGATAGCAAGTCTGCTATTAGCATTGCTCATAACCCTGTTCAACATGACCGTACTAAACATGTTGAAATTGATCGTCACTTCATGGAGAAGCTTGAGTCCAGCCTTATCTGTGTCCCATTTGTGAAGTCTACAGACCAGTTGGCTAATGTTTTTGCTAAAGCTCTTAGTAGTAAATTTTTTTTTCATTTTCTTGTATCCAAGTTGGGCATGTCTGATATCACAACACCAACTTGAGGGGGAGTGTTGTTTTATGGGTGTATAAGGGTAATCTTGTCTTTGTACTCATATATCTTTTCTTGTCAATAAAGTCGGGCCTGTGTCTAGTCGGTACAAGTCTTATTCCCCAGTTCCCTCATCCTCCAATTGGATTAGATAATAAGCCCGCTTCAATGTGGGGAAAGGATCACAGCTAAGTACTTAAGCAAGAAGCTGATCATACTTGACATTAAGCCCAACTAAAAAATATATACCCAAAACTTCTCTTCCTGCTTCTGAAACTTGGTAGCGTCTGCAGTACAGGTTTCCTAACAAGTGTCGTAAAATTGTAACTCTTGCCACAAACTCTATAGATCAGAATAATATTTGAGGGTTAGGACTATTGCTTGAAGTTTCTTATGCAATTTATAGACTTGGGCATCATTCCCAACCTGGGAATAGGTATCCTAAGCAGCCTTCCTGATCTGGCAGCAGTATCCAAGAGAAGAGCAATCTGGGGTTGCATATGATTGAGCTGAAAAGATATCACCAACGAATTATTAGGGCTCCAGTTTCCCTATGGAACACCAGCATTAGAAGGCTTCTTCGTTTCACTTGTAACATAGCCAACGTATCCGCATGAATCAATCAAGGTTCGAGATCTCGTTTCGTTTCGGTAATTCAGTGGGTTAATGACCACCGAAATACCGAAATTTCAGCAAGATTTCGGCTGAAACTGTGTTTTTTTTTTTTTTTTTCCGATTGGCTGTTTCGGTGGTCAAATGGTGGTATTTTGATCTGAAACTTGGGGGATAGCTTATTTTGAGGTTAATAAACATGCTAAGAATATAAAAATGCAAAAATATTAGAACATGATATTATTTTAGAGTTATACCTTTGTTTGGAAGCAGCTGTCAAACTATTCTGAAAATTGTACCTACTTCATTGCTAGAACAAGATGTAATATGATAGCAAAACAAATAAATAATGAATTTAAGCCATGATCAAACATACACCAACATTAATTAGCTAATATTTAGAGTATTAGAGTAGTATACTATGCGACTCCCTAATCCACAAGTCCCAACTAAAGTCAAACATTGAGCATGTAACTTACACAACAGTACAAGTGTACAACAGTAATCATAATGACTGTAGTATCTACTATCTACCGGAAAGAACTATGACAGCCTAGCTAGATTCCACGCTCAATACGAAAGAATCGACGTGCATTTTCCTCTGACTGTGCCACAAATGCATGCCACATCATAGTCTAGAGAATAATCGAACGTAGTCCTCCACAACTACCAAAAAGACTGAGTCATCTACATACTGAAGGTAACCTATTCGAGGATACGTATCACCACCATAGTATGAAGAAGAAGAACCCGCCATTGAGTTACTATCAAATGATGGATCCGACAACGTGTACGAGTTGGATGGGTATGAGAATAAAGTGTCCACAAAGCCACTACCATGTGACTGGGTCTGGGAGCTATAGTCAATAATACTACTAGGAATGGATGAACCAGATGTATGCCCCATCCCAGTGAATTGACCATAAGGTCTATGAGACTATGACCAGGTGCTCCCTCCAGTAAATGATGGGACATGCCATTGCCCACTCCCTTTACTCTCACTGTCCGGATGACTATCCCCTTTACTCAAACTCATTCCACCAATAGAAGTAGATAGACTATCAATGTTCATACAATCTTGTTGCCCTTCACCGAATCGGCGACCAGGCCCTCTACTGTAACCTGAACTCCTCCCTCCACCTGATGGACGTGCACCATGATTAGAATCTTGTGTGGCATACTCAAACTGACTCTCCCCAGTGAATTGCACTGGCTCTAGCTATGGATCGTCCTGTAGATACTACTCTCAAACTTCTTCAAATCTATCACCACCACCTCCCCCATCACCATCATCATCATCATCATCATCATCATCATCATCATCATCACCATCACCGTTGCCACCATCATCACCCTCCTCATCACCTCATCACCTCCTCCATCTCCATCACCATCACCATCATCATCACCATCACCATCACCATCACCATCATCACCACCACCACCACCACCACCATCGCCATCGCCATCGCCATCGCCATCATCACCATCACCATCACCATCACCATCACCATCACCATCACCATATGTCTGTGTCTGAGTCTGGGTGTGGGTACGACCACCCGATTAAATGGACCAATCATCTTCGTTATCATCATCATCATCCCTACCAGGTGCAGGCTTCGAGGGGCCTGTGAATGTATCCTTCTAAACATTGACTGCCATCTCTCGCACTAGATATGGGTCCGGCCTACCTCCTGGCTGATCCATCAATAGCTCGCCTCTATCTCTCACCCAATCCACTAGGGGATCCTCATCATCTGAGTCGATCTGGAAAATATCAGCCAACTCGATTTGGTCCCTATCATTATCCTTACCCATGCATATGTGCTGCATCCTCAGTCTCATATTATAATGCACATACACCAAGTCATTCAGATGTTGTGAACCCAATCGATTTTGCTTCTTCAAATGGATGAGTAAAAATGTGCTCCAATTTTTCTCACAACTAGATGCAAAACATGTCTGGGAGAGTACTTTGATGGCAATCTTCCTCAATTCTGGAGACGAACCCCCATACAACACCCACCATTTAGCTGTATTATAAGTTATAACAAGTGTAAAAGATTATTTATGTTCCAAAACACTTAACACTTGTATAAGTAACATACTAAAATTTAGATTTCATACTAGGATCTGTATCCGTATGACCCGAATATGCTGCGGGAGACCCGAAGCTGCCTAATGCATCCCTGAATTCTTTCGTCTATAACAAATTTACAAATAGGACTGTAGTTAACAACCATTATACTGAAATTTAGATTCCTATAGTATAATAGTAATAGTAGTACAAAACTAACCTCCGAATTGGCTTTGGCTTATAGATCGGGGTTTGATTGTAACTTGGCAACCACCTGCTTCATTACTTCTAGAAGATCCAGATCCAATGTAAGTCTCTTGCTGTACTGATACCTAGGGTTTAAATAGTATGCCAAAATGTGACAAAACATATTATTGTCCATGTGAATATTAATGCATTTTTATATCACATAAAAGAATGTCTTCAACTTTGCTTACCAGCCTTATGCAACGGATGCTAAAGCTAGCGCTCCCAATGGTCTATTATTTCCACAAATTTTCTACTTCCACGTGGGTTGGCAGCATAAACATTTTCCTTCATCATTGCAATAGCAGCCCACAGGCTTGGCAAGGTGGGTTTGAAATCATAATCCACCAACTTCAACACGCCAATAATTGGTGCCAAGATTTTAACCACTTTACCCAACTGTGTCCAAAACTCCTCTGATGAAATGGTTGTCTGTGCCTCCCTACTACCAGCTGATCTTGCTTCCCTCTAACCAAACCACTCCTTAGATGCGAACATGGATCGAAGACCAACTTTCTTGGATTTAAAACTCTGAAGTGCAATATAGTTCGTAGCAAATCTTGTGAGACCGGGCCTGACCAAGTCACCCCCACACTTCTCCCTCAATAGGTTCAACGAAAACCTATGATTATAGACAAATGTGCTCACTTGCCTAGCCCTTTCAACCACAGTCTGCACAATTTTAAGTTTCCCCATGTCCTTCAACATTAGGTCAATGCAGTGTGCTGCACAGGGAGTCCAAAAGAGTTGGAATCTAGGGTTGTTCATCATTTTAATTCTGGCCTTCTTGTAGTTACTTCCATTGTCAGTAATCTAAACAACATTTTGTATCCCAACTTCTTCCACAACATACTTCAAAAGCTTGTAAATATATTTCGCATCCTTTCTTTCCTTGGATGCATTAATAGACTTCAAGAAAATGGTTCTACCATCACAATAAACCATAAAATTGATGATGGACTTTCTCGTGGGCCCTGTCTAACCATCACACATTATGGTTAGCCCATAGCTCTTCCACATAACTTTTTACTCATCAATATATGCTTTCAAGTCAGCCTTCTCCTTAGGCCAATATACATTCATCACCTCATATGCAGTTGGCCCCTTTATCCCTGGACTGGCCTCAGCCACAACTTCATGCATTGGCTGGTAATAGGGACCTGTGGTGGCGTTTGCTGGGATGCTATTCATAGCATCCACTTAGACACTGCCTCCCCAACATAAGCCTTCATGTCTCCCCACATCCCCTTTATCTTACGCTGCTTACTACCCTTTTTCCTGTACGTAGGGGGTTCCTGTTGTAGCACGAGGTTCACACGAGGTGGAACCACTGGAGGTGAAGGTGGAGGTGAGGCTGCCCTTATACTCTGTGATCTCCTAAATAGCAAAGGGATTTGTGAAGATCCACTACCTCCAGCTCTAGACGGACCAGCTCCTCCATGTCTACGCCTTTCTGTCTCCTCATAAAGACTCTGTCGGCTTAATGCTTGCACTTGCCACCATTGCCTAGCCTCTTGCTCAGTTTCTATGTTATTAGGGATATACATCAGGTCATCATTGTCATCATCACTATCATCATTATATCGATGCACAGGAGCATGCAGTGCCTCCTCAAACTCTGTCCACGTATCTCCTTTGCCGCTTTTCTCTTATTCCCCCCTTCATGTCTTTAGCTATGGCCTTGGGAATATGATTAGGCACTTCTCTGCATCTAGCCACATCTGAGGAATTTCCAACCAGATGTTGCTTAAGTCTTGTGGCCCCACCACCCATAAACCTCATATGACAATAGTTACATTTTTTATGCTTCTTATCGCCATTAATCGGCCCTCTATGTTTCCATGCAATCTCTCCACTATCACAACTACTATCATGTCTCCCATCTCCTCTCCCTCTTCTCCCGCCTTCCTTATCGCCTCCTCTAGCCATTTTATGTCGCCCTGATGCTGATGCATAGAAAAAAGAATGTCATTATTAACTTACAGGTATATGGTAGTTGCTTGTATTTTATTCCTACACAAAATTATTTTTTAATTAATTTTAGAAAATATTTTAATGACATAATACAACAATATCAAAGATGTTATAACATAACAAGCATATACTATGCTCCAAAACACTCTAATATTAATCTCCTATTTTTCTTTTATTTTTATAATCAAAACAGAAAATTTTTCCTATTTTTAAAATTAATTTTCAATTATTAATCTATTTTTCATATTTTTTGAAAATAAAAATAAATAATTACCAGCTGGAAAAAAATTTCACTCCGATGGAGTCGTAGAACAGCCATTGGTGACTAACATATATATAATTGACGACCATCAAAGCAATATTTAGCGTTAAAAGTAACAGTTTATGTAAATAGAAAATGAATTTTTAAACTAGAAAAATAAAAAAATATTTATGTTCCAAAAACAAATTTCGACTCCGTGAGGTCATAGATCGGCCTCTAATGTCTAACATATAAAAAATCTACAAGCATCCAACAAGTATTTATGTACTATTTAGAAAAAAAAAATGTTTCAGAGAAAGAACTTTACCTTCCTTAAGCTTTGAATGTATAAATCTTCTTGTAGGAGTCCAATGGAAGTCAAAGAGTGTGATAATGTGGCTAATTAGAGGATGGAAGGAGTGTTTTCCCTTCAAAATAGGCTCCTTGAACCGAAATCCCCTAGATAGCCGAGACAGAGTCGAAATTTTGACTCTGTCTTGATGAGATGGAGTATTTATAACATGTGGGTTGTACCATTTTGAAGAGATACCGAAATTTTGACCGAAATGTTGCATACACCTTAATTTGTATGTAATTTCGTTTTGGTAAAAAAAAAAAAAAAAACGAAATTCCAAGATTAAGATTTCGGCGAGATTTCGAACTATGGAATCAATGGAGTTGACAGGAACGCAACCACATTAAATAATTTCTCTCGTTGAGGCGAACAAAGCTCACAGGGAACAAAGGGAAAGATCGATGAGTTCCATGACTCATTCATTTAGGTCTAGTTGATATGTCGGCAAGTTTGATATAGTTACCAATCAAGATGCACACAGGATAAGAAAGGTGGCTAAAACATGCCCCAAACCAATATATCACCAACCACAAACAGCAGCACAAATGAAACTAGGGATTAAAAACCCTAAAACAAAAAATCGATCTGGGCTAAAAAACACTCAAACAGAAATCGATTTTGGAGTCTCTCAAACATGGTATGGGAGAGATCTGAGAGCCCAAAAAAGAGAAGGAAAACGAGAAGATGGGTCTCTTAGTGGTTTAAGGAACTACCATTGAAAGTGGTGCAGCAGTGGAGAGATGGGAGGTGGTAGGTAAAACAAGAGGGAGAAGGGTGGTAGAAAAGAGAAAAAAATGAGAGAGGGAGAGAGAGTGGCACTAAGGTTTGGATCCCTAGGGTTTGAATCCCAATGAGGATTTTGGCTTTGATACCATGTTTGATTGTGAGGAATGATACTGTCTACACTGACAGCCCTCTTTATTTATATTAGTAAAATAAGGAACAAGTTACAAGTATGCCCTCATAGGATCTACCCTTATACCCATGTTACAGCACTTTACAACACCTATGCTGTTCTTTGCTTTGTCTGAATCCTAGTTTATGAAATGTGGCAACTAGAGTTTCTAATGCCAATGAAGGCTACAACAAGGGTACATAATCCATGGCATGAAGACTTATCATTATTGTTTTCCTCTACAACCTGTGATTGCTCTGAGTTTTGCATATTTGGCTGCACCTATGAACTAAGGATATCTCCCCATCCACCCATCAAGTGGTCTAGATTTTTTGGGACGTATTTCTTTGGCTTAGATCTTTCATTATTCTAAGTTTGATGCTGATCAGATGAGTAGACTGTTAGTTCAGTTAGAATGTAAGGTTTGTGATTAACCAAGGGAGGAAGAGAGAAAGAGAGAGAGAGAGAAGAAGAAGAAGGAGTTAGAGAGGAAGAAGATGGAGGAAGATGGTAGAATGATATTTTGTTGTGAGTAAAGTCTCGCTAACACCAATATATTACTTCACTAACATATTTACAAGATATTACACATACCTCCCAAAGGAGAGAATTACATATACCTCCCTAAGGAGGAAACAAAAAAATAAAACATAACGTGTCAAATTACTAAAACCTTTAGTAACATAACTAATATCTCTAACACTCCCCCTCAAGCTGGAGAATAAATATCATGCATTCCCAGCTTGGACAGCATAGAACTGAACAAGATGATGAAGAAGACCCTTTGTGAAGATATCAGCCAGCTGGTCTCCAGTCCTCACAAAAGGTGTGCATATGTAGCTAGTGTCAATCTTCTCTTTAATGAAGTGTTTGTCCACCTCTATGTGCTTTGTCCTGTCGTGTTGCACAGGGTTGTGGGCTATACTTATTGCAGCTTTGTTGTCACAATAAATCCTTATAGGTCTCTCAATATCATATCCCAACTCTTGGACCAGCCTTCTCAATTAGAGAAGCTCAGACACTTCATGAGCCATGGCTCTAAATTCTACCTCTGCACTAGACCGAGCCACCGCAGATTATTTCTTGCTCTGCCATGTAACTAGGTTTCCACTTACAAATGTGCAATAGCCTGATGTAGATCTCCTATCAGAGACTGAGCCAGCCCAATCTGCATAAGTGAAGCCTTCTATCCTCAGGTGGTTATACTTGGCAAAAAGGAGTCCTTTTCTTGGAGAGGACTTAAAGTACCGGAGAATGTGGTAAATAGCCTCCAAGTGCCCACTCTTGGGAGCATGCATAAACTGACTCACCACCCCCATTACATAAGTAATGTCTAGATGAGTCAAGGACAAATAGATAAGCTTCCCAACTAGCCGCTGATATTTTCTTGCATCAACAAGAGAAAGGCCAGCATCTTCCCCCAGCTTATGATTCTGCTCATTTGGAGAACTTGTAGGATTACAGCCTAACATTCCTGTTTCTTTCAATAGGTCTAGAATAATTTTCTTCTGGCATTCCCTTTCTTGGATCTAGACACTTCAATCCCCAATAAATACTTTAAGGGTCCTAAATCCTTAATCTCAAACTATTGGGCTAAGTAGTTCTTCAGATTGGTTATCTCAGCTCTGTCATCTCCAGTTACAACAATGTCATTAACATAGACAATCTGAGCTGTAATGGTGCCATTACCACGCTTAGTGAACAGAGTGTGGTCAGCTTGACTTTGGGAATAACCATTCTTCAAGATGGCCTGTCTGAAACTTTCAAACCAGGCCTTTGAAGATTGTTTCAAATCATACAGAGCCTTCTTGAGAAGGCACACCTTTCCTGCAGCTGAAGGGAACTTAAAGCCGGGAGGAGTTTATATATACACCTCTTCTAAGTCACCCTGAAGAAAGGAATTCTTCACATCTAGTTCATACAATGGCCAATCCTTATTCGCTGCCAGAGATGAGAGGACCCTTATGGTGTTATGCTTAGCCACAAAAACAAATGTCTCTTGATAGTCAATCCCATACACTTTGTATCCTTTTGCCACCAGCTTGCTTTGTACCTCTTAATAGTAGCATCTGACCGGTACTTGATTGTGTAAACCCACCTGCGTCCAACTAGAGTTCTCCCCCTTGGAAGGTCAACCAATTTCCAGGTATAATTTTTTTCTAGGGCCATCATTTCCTCAGTCATGGCTTTCTTCCACTTAGGGTCAGACATAGCTTCAGAAACATTATTGAGAATAGAAGCAGATGTGAGAGCAATAGTAAATGCAACACCTGTAAGGGATAGAGAGTCATAGGAAACAAACTGATCTATAGGATTAGTACAAGCTCTCTTTCCCTTCCTAATAGCAATTGGAAGATCTAACTCTAATGTGGAAGGAATGATATTACTTGACTGAGGAGGGTGGATCTCAGGAGTTGGATTCAAAGGGGACTCTGGGCAGGTCTCCTTATTCCTCTTTGTGTACACAATGGTCATCTTTTCATTACCTAAACCTGAACCACCTCTTGAATGATCACCAACATCAGTAATATCCACCACTTTTTGTTTCCCCATGTCAAGCATAGAAGGAGAGAGAGGCAATGGGGAAAGAAAAGGGATCTCATCAGTTGCTTTTTTACCTCCATTATGCTCCCCGTGAAAAGGATGCTGATGAGGGGCAAAAAAATGAGCAAACTCAAGGAAGGTGACATCTTTGGAGAGAAGCCTTCGTCTGGAAGAAGGATGATAGCACTTGTACCCCTTGGTAGTGGAGAAGTGGCCAAGAAAGATACATTTAGGAGCCTTGGGGTCCAATTTAGTCTGGGAAGACTTATTAACAAGGACATAACAAATACACCCAAACACTTTGGAGGGAAGAGAGAAAAAAGAAAACTAAGGAGACAATGTGTCAAAGGGAGTTTTAGAGCCTAGGAGTTGTGTTGGCATACGATTGACAAAAAAAGTAGCAGTAAGGAGAGCATTAGACCAAAAAATTTTAGGAACATGTATGCCAAAGAGAAGACTCCTACTGACCTCCAACAAATGGTGGTTTTTCCTCTCAACTATTCCATATTGTTGGGGTGTGTCAACACACGCTAGTTGATGGATAATGCCATAATGAGTAAAAAAGTCCTGAAGACCACCATACATATACTCCCCCCTATCAGAATAAACAATTTTAATTTTGGTGTCAAATTGTGTACATATCATATGATAAAAAATTTTACAGGCATCATACACATCACTCTTGTGCTTCATCAGAACAGTCTAAGTAGCACGGGAAAAATCATCACCAAATGAAACTAAGTAATAAAAACTAAGTAAAGAAGTAGTAGTAGACGATCCTCAAACATCAGAGTGCACAATATGAAAAGGAACAATAGATCTATTACCATGATAAGGATAAGAAGAGCGACAATGTTTGGCAAAAATACATAGTTCACAATGAAAGACATGAGAACTAGGAAAAGAAGTAAATAAATGGGGTAACTGTTTCCTCATAACAACAAAAGATGGATGTCCTAAACATTGGTGCCACAACATCACAGAATCCATAGAACTACTATCAGTACGTCCACACACATAAGACTGAGCTATAGGTAAAAAAGGTGATTGAGGTTCAAGTAGGTAGAGTCCTTTCTCCTCACGCCCACTGTCAATAATCCTCTTCGTTACCAAATCCTAAAAGAGGCAATGAGAAGGAAAAAAAGTGACAACAGTTTAGGGATTTTGTTAGGTGACTCACAGACAAGAGATTAGTGGCAAGGTTAGGAACATGAAGAACAAAATTAAGGGAAATAGAAGATGTAATAGCAATGCTACCTTTACTAGAAATGGAGGAGAGGGAGCCATTGGCAACCTTGACCTAATCTCTACCGGAACAAATAGAGTACGTATCATAATAATGAGACATATCAGTCATATGATCCATAGCACCAGAATCAATAACCCAAGATAGAGCTATAGAAGGGGCAAACGAGGAAACCTACAAGGCGAAAGCTAAGGAATCTGGAAATATAAGTGAAGATGATGAGCCTCCTAATTGAGACATGACCCTACGGAATGCTGTAATATCCTCCCTAGTAAGGGAACTATACTCTGCCGAAGGGCTAGGAACAAACCCTGTAGTAGCATACTCAGCCTGAACAGTGTGGGCTCTAGCTCCCCCACTACATTTACCACGAGCATCACTAGTACCACCACGCAAGCCAAGAGGTCGACCATGAAGAACTCATCATCTCTCTTTGGTGTGCCTAGACTTCCCACAATGATCACAGCGTCTGTCATCACCATAAGGTGGGCCTTGGCCTCGGCCACCAGCACGCCAATCTCTCTGAGAGCTAGTAGCCTTGTAGTAAAAGCTAACCGCTCAAGGGAAGGAACATGTTCCATGGCCACCCGCCTGGTCTTCTCACTCTTCAAATAGCTACACACTTCATCAAGGGATGGAAGTGGAGTCTGGCACAATATTTGTATCCTGATCGGGTCATACTCGGGATTCAACCCACCAAGCAAAATAAGAACTCGTTCCTTCTTAAGTGTCTGGTAAACCTTAGCTTCATCCTCAGGGTTTGACAGTTGGAGGACCTTATAGTGATCATACTCCTCCCAAAGACTAATGACAATGTTGTAGTACTCAGAAATGGTCCTATCCCCTTACTTCATACCAATGACCCTCTAAAGTAGTTGATAAACTTTGGTCGAGTCACCCCCACGGTCAAAAGTTTCAGTAACACTGTCCTAAATTTCCTTGGCAGTTTCTTTCCTCATAAACCTTCTTCCAATCTCAGGTTTCATGGAAAAAATCAGCCATATCATAATAGTGGAGTTTTTAGTCTCCCACTTTGGACATGTTAGGTCATCTGGGTTAGGAGCCTTAATAGTACCTATAATATACCTTAGCTTTCCCCTACTTCACAAGGAAAGCTTCACAGAATGATCCCAATCCAAATAGTTGGTGTTCTCCAACTTCATAATAGAGATCTAAGTATGTGGGTCATCAAAAACCATAGGAGTAGGAGGAGCACCACTCGATGCACTGGCTAAAACATCACCAAAGAGGGCTCCAAGTCCACTATCTTCAAACATGATGTGGATGAAGAGTCACAAACACAATGGGGAGTACACACTCTACCAAAAAATTCCTTCCCAATTACTTAGAGATAAATCCCACAAAGGGTAGAAATACTATGCCAAAGGAAAACCAGATTAAGGTATACTTTAGGAGAAGCAAGATAGGTCATAACACTCCATAAGACCCAACGAATACATCTCACCGACTAACATAGCCGAAATCCACCATAAAACAGATTTTGGAACACAAGAACAAAAATAGGGGAGGCGGTACCTAAAATACAATAGGAAATGAGGTTGTGAGATCACACCTCTCTCCCCTTAGGACCGACAACCTAGGGTCCTTGTAAAGGGACCTTGGACGATTCACATAAGGTAGGCACCACCCCTAATGGTGGTAGGATGAGAGAGAAAGAGGGTTCTCAAACGGAAGCTGGCGGTAATCATTGGTGCCTATAAATTAGTTCTAAAAAAAATCCCTAATAGCTTCAATCCTTTAAAAAACTCCTCAAGGGTTGGCTTTGATCTTCTTTCAAGCTCATCTTATAGATTCTTCAATTCTTTTCACATAATGATCTCTTCCTTGGAAACCCTTTATAACCTAGGGTTCTAAAAAGAGAAAATAGGAGGAAACTTGTAATCCGACTCTCAAACTAAGATGTTGTGCTCTGATACCAAGTTAGAATGTAAGGTTTGTGATTAACCAAGGGAGAAAGAGAGAAAGAGAGAAAGACAGAGAGAATGAGTTGGAGAGGAAGAAGATGGTAGAATGTGTGCTGTGAGTAAAGTCTTACTAACACCAATATATTACTTCACTAACATATTTACAAGATATTATATATACTTCCCTAAGGAGAGAATTACATATACCTCCCTAGAGGAAAAGGAAAAATAAAACATAACGTGTCAAATTACTAAACTACCCTTAGTAACATAACTAATATCTCTAACAAGTTCTTGCAAAGTTTCTATAATTCTTAAAATTTGAGGTTCTGATTTTGGAGCAACTACTAATTCTCCACAGTCCACTTCTAGTGGTTGGATTGCCGTTATATTTTGGGAAATTTTTCTATCTTTTGTACCCCTTAATTGCAGTTTTGGTATTTGGTGGCTAGTTTGTTTTCTCCTATGGCTGGTCATCTAGCTGTTTTCCGGAAGGGGTTATAAAATAATGGTTTTGTTGCTATGATATTTATCTGACTGGTATTTTCTGATTTGCATTGGCATGGGCCTCTGCAGTCCTTGATTTGTGTTGGATAGTTTCTCTTAGTTCTTTGCTGCTGTCCTCTTATTTTGACTCGAAACTCCTACAGTAATAAGGCTGGTGTTGATGGTAATACGAGGTCAACTACTGGGTATTGCATGTTTGATGGTGGAATCTTATCAAATGGAGTAAAAATCAGACTATAGTGTTGAGGCTGAGTATAGAGCTACAACTCATACTGCAGGCGGCAGCTGAATTGATGTGGCTGAAATCACTTCTTCAGAAGCTTGGTTTTCGCATTACTAAATCTATTTTTCATGAGCAGGCAAAACAAATTGAGGTGGATAGTCATTTTGTGCAGGATGCTGCTATGAAGAAGTTGATCTCAACTTCATTTGTTACTTCAAGGAATCGGCTTGGTGATATGTCCACAAAAGCCTTGTTTCATTCGGCTTTTCTTGATGGATGTTCCAAGTTTGGCATGGCCGCTTGGGTAATGTATATGCTCCAATCCTGCTATGTCTATTGGTTCGGCGTCTTTGTGCTTCCTCAATCCACCATTAAGGCTATATAATCTCTCCTTTGCACTTTCCTCTAGAAAGGGGTTGACATTGCAAAATTCCTCCACCCTCTAAGCTGGTCTTCTATTTGCCTCCCTAAAGTTGAAGGGGGCTTTGGCCTCCGGAGAATCAAAGAAGTCAATTCAGCGAGCATCCTCGAGCTTATTTGGAATCTTGTTTCCAAACAAAATAGCATCTTGGTCTCATGGGACTACTCCACTCATCTTTGTGCTTCATCAATCCACCATTAAGGCTGTATAATCTCTCCTCTGCACCTTCCTCTAGAAAGGGGTTGACCTCCCTAAAGTTGAAGGGGGCTTTGGCCTCCGGAGAATCAAAGAAGTCAATTCAGCGGGCATCCTCGAGCTTTTGGAAACTTGTTTCCAAATAGAATAGCATCTTGGTCTCATGGGTCTACTCCGATCTTCTTTGTAAGGATTCCCTGTGGACTGTCTCCATCTTAGTTGATGCTTTTGGGTTTGGTATATCATCCTTTCTACCAGACATATTGCTCTTGGTTCCATTTCCTCCTCTGTTGGGGATGGCTCCTTTACTTCCCTATGGCTTGATCATTGGCATTCTTCGGGTGTCTTCCTTTCCTTGGTCAGTGTCAGAACCATCTATTCCTCTAGTTATTCCTAGACATGCCCCTGTTGCCTCTAGCTTAATGGTGTCTGGTGCCCTCCTTCCTCTGTTCCCCCTCTCTCTGATTTTTGGTCAGACCTTCCCCTTCCCCGGCCACTGTGGCAGGGTGGACAGAGTCCCTTGGTCCCCCTCACACTCTGGCCTCTTTAACTCTTCCTCTGCCTAGGTTATGATCAGAGCTAGAGGTCCTTTAGTTTCCTGGAGAAAGGTTGTTTGGTTCAAAAGCCATATACCCCGCCATTCTTTCACTGCATGGCTTGCTCTCTCTTATTGCCTCCCCACTTAGTATTTCTTAATCTATGAACACATTCAGGTTCCATTTGCCTACTACCTCTATTGGAATGATACTAAAGATGCCAACCATCTTTTCTTGCCCTTTCGCCTCCTCCGTTTGGAAGTGTGTCCTTCGTAGTTGTTGGCCCTCCAAGAGACATGTTCTCCCCCTTCGAGGATTTGGGTTGACATGATGTTCGCAGGTAGCTCCATATGTGACATTGCCGGTAAATTTACCTTTTGTGCCAACATCAACCACATTTGGATGGAACGTAATCTTCGTAGAAGGACTTCCAACTCTAGATCCTTTGATATAATTTGGAAAGCTATATTTTTTTTATGTTAGTTCTCTATTCTTCCCCGTCACCTTGTAAAGGATTCCCCAAGGAACAGACTTATTATCGTCTCCTGGGACGGCTTACACCATTTTGCTCCTCCATCCCCCTAGTTGATTGGTGTGGTTGTGGAGCTCTTTGCTTCCTCCCCTCCTATTTTCCCTTCTCTTTCTTTTGCCACCCCTCCTTGGGGTTCTTTGTATATTCTTCTTCCTCCTTGATAATTAAGTTATTTTTTTTCATCCAAAAAAATGTATATGCTCCAGCTTGAGGGAGAGTGTTAAGTTATTTGTGTTTTCCCTTCTATCGATGAGCGTGTTGTATACAACAAATGGTAGGGGTGGTGGGGAATAGTTGTTTTTGTTTTAACTAAGGGTATAATTTTCCTACTTCATACCAATCTGGGGCAGTCCTTGAATTGTTTTCACTTTGTATATAGTGTTACAATGCCTCATGGTAGGGAGTAATTTTCACCTAACCGTGAGTCTCCTTTTTCTCCATTGATCTCCTCTTCTCTTCTACTTTCTCCTCTCATCTTTTCTTCTTCCTTCCTGTTTCAGTTTATTGTTTTCATGATCTCATATTGCTGCCCATTAAAATCAAACAATGCAGTGGAAAGGAAATGAAATAAGAAATCATGATAACATAAAACTATCAATGAATGTCAAGACAATAGATGGATCCTCAACAACAAAAAATACTAACCTATGTAGGAATTCTTAAACTTATGACACATTTGATCTGCCATTAGAAACTTAAATCATATCCAGACCACCAACAATATGAAACAACCTCTACATTACTACATACCGAATAAAATGATAAAATTAAATCAGAGGGAAGATTAGACTTACTGCAATCATAACACTTTTGCCAAAGATGTACGGTGAGACAAAGACCCAAAATATGTCATAAAAAAATCCACAACAAAGAAGTACTGAAGCAACCTGAATAGAAAGAAAAATAATAATCAATAGATCTGCAGAACAAGTGTGTCTAAGTACGAGATCTTTATTTACATACCATTAAATTTGGTAACCTAGCAACTTGCAGGACATTAATCATCAAGCAGATACCCTGTCCATGAGAAATTTGAGCTTTAAAGATTGCCTTGAAGGGTGAGTATTGTAAAGCATCTCAACGAGTCAACCAAAAACAATGTGCATTAGAGGCAATGATGTGGGCGGGACATAAGCACGGGAGACTGAACTACCTCCAGAAACCAAAATAGACAAGATTGGAACTGTATTAAATATCAGTCTACTGGCAGTCTATAACAATTGCACTTCTTTTGAACTACCTAAACTGATTTAAGTATGCCATTGCTCCTGTTCACTACTTCGTATTTCCTTCTCTTCTATTTTTTAGTTTTCATAGGCTTATTTAGATATCATTTGTCTGAATTAGGATAAAAGATCACTAAGTGCTAGGATATGAGACACAATTCTGTTAGAGTTTATGTACTAGTGGTACTTTGGGAATAGTTTATTTGCTTATTGTCTTGCATTGTAATTTTTCCTTTTTTACCTTTTACATCCCTAGGGAGCTGTATATAATTGATCCTTTATGTTATTGATTCAATATAGGTGGGAAGAGCTCTCTCTCCCACACAAGATTGCACTCATTCTTCTTTCTTCCTCTTACTTGTCTTCTTCTCTCTTCTTCCCTCTTACCTTGATCCTTGCTTATTTCTACTTGGTATCAGAGTTTGGAGGTTTGAGATTCGACTATCAGTGAGGCAAAGCTGGTTGGAATCTCCCAGGGAGTACTTATCTTTCCCCCATAGTCCTGTTTGCTGAAAAGATGAGTTGTTGATCAACTCATTCTGCCACAAACTGACAACTACTGCCAGTTTTTCTATTGAGTCTCGATTTCTCTCTCACCAAGCATTGTTTGGAGTTGGGACAAAGCCCATTTGGATCGGCCAAGACTCCTCTACAATACCAACATGGCCTTAACTCTTGAAACATGAGTTGTTAGAGCATAGCTCCTTCTCCTTTGGCTGGACACGTACTGCCAGCACATTGTTTTGCTAAGTTCTATTTGTAAAAATTTGTGTGTGATGTTTCCGTCTGCCTTGTGTTGGTATGCCATGTTATTTGGGCCTCTTGCATTATTGTTATGAGATGTTGCTCACCTTGAACATTGTATTTGAGTTGAATCTCTTTGAAGGTGTGTGTTTTCTATCTTTGATGGAAATTTTTTGTGTATTGGGCAGAAGAATTTGGTTAGAGTGTGTCCTCCCCATTTGGCTTGGGTATCATCCCCAATTTCTAAGTTTGTTCCAACATTATGTCAAAGATCAGAGGAAGAGACCAAGGACCACCCTGTTGGGATGATGAAGATAGATTCTGATGTGATCACTATGGGAAATCTAGGCACACTAGAGAGAGATGTTGGGGAATTTATAGCTGTCCCCCTTGTATGGCTGGCGGCATGAGAGGGGGAGATAGAGCACACACTATGATGTGTGAGCCTGAATCTTTGGGATATCCATTTGGACCACAGACAGATTCCAGTTCTCTCACTCAGAAGGATATTGCAGCATTTTGTAAGGTTATGTCATACCTAGGTAGCTCTACTTCTACACCTGTAGTGCCCAATTCTTCAGCTTCCACCTTACAGACCTCTACATCTACTACCTCTTCTTGGGTCATTGACTTTAGAGCCACTGACCATATGACTGGTATATCTTAGTGTTATGACTTTTGCTTTAGCTATTCTGATAAGGAAAATGTTAGGAAGTCTGATGGTTCTCTATCTTCTATTTCTGTTAAGGGTAGTGTCCGTGGTACTTCTTCTATTCCCTTGACTTCCTTCTGCATGTTCCCAAGTGTTGAATTAGGGAGAATGTGACTTGTTTCAATCCCTCTATTTATACTAAAACAAAACTCTAAAAGGGACTTAAGGGTTTGTTTGGTTACAACCATAAAATACCTTAAAACCCAATATTACCACATTCCCCTCAAGTGAGTGCATGGACATCACACTTGCCCAACTTGCACAAAATTGAATAAAACACCTTACTACTAAGTCCCTTTGTAAGAATATCTGCTAACTGATCTTCACTTCTCACAAAAGGAATGCACACAAGGCCTTGCTCTAACTTCTCCTTGATGAAGTGCCTGTCAATCTGAACATACTTAGTGCGACCATGTTGAACTAGGTTATATGCAATACTGATGGTTGACTTACTGTTTTAGTATAACAGTATTGGCAATTGAGTAGACATACCCAGTTCTTGAAGAAGACCATAAAGCCAAAGCAACTCACAAATACTATGCGCCATTGCTCGGAACTCAGCTTCTGCTCTAGATTTGGCAACAACTGACTTCTTCTTCCTACACTATGTAACCAAATTACCACCAATAAATGCACAATATCCAGTATTGGAACGACGATCATCTGGAGAGCTTGCCCAATCAGCATCAGTGTATGCTTCAACCTTCATGAGATCAGAAGGGGAGAATAAGATACAGTTCCTTGGAACCATTTCCAAGTAACGAAGAATACGGAACGCAACTTCCATATGAGAGGAGTAAGGATCATGCATATACTGACTCACAAGACTAATCAGATGAGCTATGTCTGGTCGAGTATGAGATAAATATATGACTCTTCCAATCAGCTTCTGATATCGACCCTTATCAACAGGGTCACCTTCCTTACTTTTGATATGGGAGTTTGCCTCAATAGATGTATTTGAAGGCTAACACCCTAACATACCAATCTCAAAGAGGAGGTCCAAGGTGTATTTCACTGAGAAAGAACAATACCCTTGGTAGACCATACCACCTCAATCCCAAGAAAGTACTTCAGCTTCCAAAGGCCTTTAATCTCAAACTCCTTACCAAGATAAGCCTTAAGCTTAGAGATCTCAACAATATCATTACCAGTAACAACAATGTCGTCCATATAAACGATTAGGATTATAACCTGGTCATTAACCCTCTTAATGAATAGGGTGTGATCAATATTACTTTGAGTTAAACCAACTACTATCATAGCCTTGTGGAACCAACCAAACCATGCCCTGGGAGAATGCTTCAATCCATACAGAGCCTTTTTTAGTTTTCACACCTTCCCTGGGTTTCCAAATTGGAGTAGCATGGTGGGACATCCATATACAGTTTTTCTGTCAATTCACTCTGAAGAAATGCATTCTTGACATCCAGTTGCTATAGCTCCCAACCAAGGTTCACTGCACAGGAGATAATAAATCTGACTTTGTTCATCTTAACAACATTAAGAAAAATTGCCTGGTAGTCGATCCCGTATGTCTGAGTGAATCCCTCAGCAACCGGCCTTGCTTTGTACCTGTCTACAGTCCCATCAATATTTTTTTTAACTATAAACACCCATTTGCAGCCAACAGGTCGCTTCTGTAGTGGGAGAGAAACTAAGTCCCATGTGCCATTTTTGTGAAGTACCCTCATCTGCTCATTCATTGCATCCTTCCATCTAGTCTCTACAACAACCTGCTGTCAGGTTTGAGGAATGAAAACAAAAGATAAAGAAGACACAAAACTAGGATAGGAGAGAGAGAGCACTATAGGACACAACATTTCAAATAGGTGTTGCGTGCAAGTCCTACCACATAAGTGCTGCGTGCAAGTCCTATCACATTTTCTATGGGCAATAGGAATATCAAGAGAATGATCAAAAGTAAGGGAAAGGAGACACCTGGGAGAGTAGACTTAGGATCAGAGGGCAACTATAGAGCAATAGTAGTGTGAGTGGTAGTGTCAGTTCTCCTTGTGAGAAAAAACTTATTACTCCTAATCAAGAGCCTGTAACTTCCGTTGCTGAACCACTGACTCTCCTGTATGGGATTCCCTTAAATAATATCATAATTTCTAGGGATACCAGTATCTTCATTTCCTCCTCATGCATCGGAATGAGATGAGGACCATCAAATGAAGGAATTAAAGGAACCTCTTCACTTCTTAAAGACTCCCCCTAAAGAGGTGAGTAGTAAGCCTCAGTCTCACGGAAGATCACATCCATGGAAACAAACAATGCCTGGAAGGGGGTGATAACACTTCTAGCCCTTCTGAGTAGGAGAATATCCCAAAAAATACATTTGAGGCCCTTAGGGTCAAGCTTTCTAGGAATATAATGATTCTGAACAAAACAGACCGAGCCAAAAACCATAGGAAGAACAACAAAGCTACTAGAACCACAAAGCATCTCTATTGGACAGTTGAATCCCACCACACGTGATGGCATCCTATTTATAAGATAGGCAGCTATAAGGACTGCCTCACTCCAATATGGTGCAGGAACATTCATCTCAAACATCAGTGAATGGGTGACCTCCAATAAGTGTCGGTTTTTACACTTAGCAACCCCATTTTATTCTGGTGTAACTACATAACTTGTCTAGTGAATGATCCCATGGTCCATAAGGTAGGACTGAAAAGATCCATCCATATATTTCCTGACATTGTTAGTTCTCAAAATCTTGACCTTTGCATCATATTGTGTTTGAACTATATAGTGGAACTCCTTAAAGCATTTAAAAACCTCACTCTTATGATGCAACAAATAGACCCAAGTAAGACGAGTATGATAATTTGTAATGTAACAAACCAATGGTAACCATAAATAAATACATGATGGCCAGGGCCCCAAACATCAGAATGAATCAAAGAGAAAGGAAAAATTCTTCTATTACCAGGAATAAGATAAACATTATGAGTTTGTTTAGCAAAAACACATGCATCGAGTACACTATGAAACTAAAGCAGGAAATAATCTAGATAATGTTCTCCATGGGGATGGCCAAAACGACAATGCCAACTTTGGAGCTCTGAAAGGCTAATTTTGATACGATATGATGTGCCTATGTAGATCCACTATCCAGGTAATAGAGACCACCACTCATTCTACCACTGCCAATAGATAACAGATTAGTAGAAAACTGAGGAATATGTAAAACCGAGGAAAGTGACAATAAGGATAAGCACTTAATGGGACCAATCCCAACAATAAGAGATAGAGAACCATCGGCCACTCGAATCTTCGTGTTACTTGATGATGAACAGTATGTAGAAAAGAAAGTGGGTGACTCGATCATGTGATTGGTAGCCCCAGAGTCAATAATTCAATTCTGGGAAGAGACAGAAGCACAATAACCACCAAAAGCAATACCTGACTGAGCAGGTGCGAGGCAGAAGTGGCTGGCAGAGAGGTAGCAGTAGCAGCAGAGGAGGGGCCTGACTGAGGCATCATATATCAAAGCATAGCCATCTCATCATTAGAGAAAGAAGACCCTATAATAACCAAGCAATCAGTGCTTTTAGCTACATCAGACTGATTTTTTTGAGACTAAAAGGACTTTCCATGACCCTGGTTACACCCATGAGTATTGGCAGGGCACCCATAAAGCTTCTAATAAGTCTCCCTAGTGTGCTGCTACTTCCCACAATAATCATTTGATAATTATCCTATCAGTCGAGGAAAGGGTATTGTTCTGAGCATAGTTGTCATGGCGTCGCCAAGGCGGCGATTTGGCGTCCTGGCAGAAAAAGAAGTTTATGGCAGTGCTACAATTTACGTGACTCACAAATGGCAGTCACCATTGGTTGATAGGCGTCGCCATGGCACCGCCATGGATGCCAGGTCACGCCTGATTCACTAGGCGGTCGATTTTTTGTAAAATGCAGGGTGATTTTGATAGGGCTATGTTGATTTTTGATGATTTGATGTTGCTTAATATTGGTTTTATATGTTATAGGGTATATATTGTAGGCTTGTAGCATACTAAATAACTTTAGAAAATAAGAAAAATAAAAATGACACATGTAGCATACTAAATAACTTTAGAAAATAAGAAAAATAAAAATGACACATGGGCGATTTGACCGCCATGGCAATGCCAGAACGGGCGATTCATCGCCAAATCGATTAGCCACCCCTCCACCGCCTTGGATCAATTTGACGCCATGACAACTATGGTTACGAGCAATATGACCAAGGTGTTCAGCAGAACCCTGTGCAGAGTGTAAGGTGAAACAATCCTGTGGAACAGGTAGTGGTATTTCAGTTCTAGGACGCTCTTCTGCCTGAATCAATAGGCCTACTTAAGGGCATGATATGATCAAACATTATATTCAAACCTGCTAGGAAATCATAAACGTGGAGCATCTCCTCAGATTTCTTAAATCCTACAACATCAGTAGCATAGGTAAGCTGATATGTTTCATAGTAGTTAATCTCATGCCATATACTATGCAATTCAGAATAATATTCAGATATAGTTTGCTTTTTCTGAGTAGCTATAAAGTTTCTTTCTACCCACTTGAGAACATGTTTTCTTCACAGTTTGCCAAATAAGGGCAGCAGTATCAAGGAATAAGTAGCCCTTAGTAATAGAGGGGGACATAAAATTGATGAGATAGGACAATTCAGACAGTTGGTAGCATCCCATTTATCTTGAGGGGCAACAGTGATATTAGGGCAAGTAGCAGCACTTGTAAGATAACTTAGTAACCTCGGCTAGCAATAGACAAGTAATATGAACAAGACCATATCAGATAGTTGCTCCCATCCAACTTGATGGAGCTAGTAGGGAAGGAAGGGTAGTCGCCATTAAGGGCATAACTCCCACCCTCTTGGAGAACTGATGGTCCAAAGTCTTCAAATGCCATAAGTGTTGATCCCAAGAGCAATCATAAGCTATATGAATTTTCTAGATCTAATCATGCATAGAGAGTTGGGTCTTCAAGCTTCCAGATCTAGCCCATCAGATGGATCTAGAGAGAAATTAGGGTTCCAAACAAGGAAATGGCCCCCGGAGGGAAGAAACTCACCACTGAAGGTAAAACCCTAAAATACCAAAAGAGAGTAGGACCCTCTAGAGAGGAAAGAGGGAGGCACTAGAGACAGCACAAGAAAGAGAGGCATAAGAAAGAGAAGTCGCGAGAGTGAGTCACGGGAGAGAGAGAGTGCAGTTAAGGTGGCGGGGTGTTTAGGTGAGGGAGGGGTCAACATAAGAGGCGCGAGAGAGGAGCAGTGGCGGTGGGCGAGCACTCTAAGAGAAGGGTGGCGGTGATGGTTGGACAGTGGCGGTAAGGTTAGGGTTTAGAGAAGAAGAAGAGAAGGGTTAGGGTTTTGATCTCTAACATACTCTAATATCATATTGAATTAGGGAGAATGTGACTTATTTCTCTAACTTGACATAAGTCCCTCTATTTATAATGAAATAAAACCTAAAGTGGACTTAAGGGTCCAATTGGTTACAAACATAAAATACCCCTAAAACCTATTATTACTACACTAAGTTTAACACTAATCGCTTATCTATGAGCCATTTAACCACATCCTTGAATTTTTGTCACTTTTTTCCCATCTCATTGTATTGTTCAGGATTTGGTGACAAAGAGGGTTATTGGGAGTGGATGTGAGGAAAAGGGGCTCTATCTTTTTTATCTAGGAACATCCCCTTTACCTACTGCTCAGTCCTTACCACACTTGTTTTCTTCTATTCTCCATTCCCATGTATTTTATTGTGAACCCTGTTTGTCTACTAAACATTATCTTACTCCTTATCCTTAACATGGAAATAGATCTATAGTTCCCTTTCATATTGTCCATATTGGAGTTTGGGGACCTTCTCCCACTACCTCTTCATTTGGATGCATTATTTTGTATCATTTGTTTATGATTATTTCCGGACCACATGGGCCTTTTTTATGATACATAAAAGTGAGCTCTATAATGTTTACAAAAACCTCTATCAAATTATCTGCACTCAATTTGATACCAAAATTAAAATTGTTCGTTCTAAAAAAGGGGGGAGTGCATGTATGGTGGACTCTAACACTTTTTTTTTACTGATGATGGCATTATCCATTAAATTGTTTGTGTTTATACACCCCAACAGAATGCGGCAGCTGAGAGAAAAAATCGCTATTTATTAGAGGTTAGGAGTCTACTATTTGGAATGCATGTCCCTAAGACCTTTTGGTCAGATGCCCATCTTTTTTTTTTGGATGAATGAATAAATTCATTACCAAGCAGGAGAAGAATATACAAGGGGAAGTAAGGGTGAAAACCAAGGCTAAATCCTATAAAAAGAGGAAGCCAAAACAAAGGGGGCAACCCTCAAAATCCCCGGGGGGGAAATAAAGGGATATAACAAAAGGGCCATCGAAGGGGGGGGAGGAGATAAAAAAGGGAGACCTAAGAGACAACAATGAGCTTGTTCCTTGGGGTGTCCCTAACGGAGCGGTGACGAAGGTAGCCAAGCTTGGAGTTCACATCAAAATAGATGGCATTCCAAATCTTATTAAAAGAACAGGGGTTGGAAGTCCATCTACGGAGGTTTCGCTCTATCCAAAGGTGGTTTATGGTTACATAGAAGACTAGCTTGACCATAGTATCACAAATGGAGGATCCACCAAACGTCATATCAACCTTGATCTCTCTAATCAAGGGAAGAGTTCTTTTGCGGGAGGGCCAGCAAAATTTAAGAACCATTTTCCAAACAGAAGAGGAAAACAGGTAGGAGAAAAAGAGGTGATCAGTGTCTTGGATACCATTCCAGCAGAGGCAACAGATGGGGGAACTAGAATGTGCCTGAAGATGAGGAATGATTGCATAGGAAGGTAGTTGAATAAAGCTCGCTAGGCAGTGAAGCTGTTACGAGGTATTCTCAGAGTTAAGTTAACCACACTTAGACCTTGATACAGAGCTGCTAACTATGACGAATGCACTAACTATGTATATGATGCCGAAAATAGACCGACTTGATATCACCCTTTAATTCTTCAATTCAAATTAGCAAAAGCAATGTCTCCTTGCATAATATGGATTCCAAACATTCATGATCTATATGTGAAAGGAAGTCTTATCTCTAAAGGTAGAAAGGCTAATCTTTTCTAGTCTAGTTGAGTTGAGTCTATTCTGATAAAAGTGACTTACCGCTCTTTAAGGTGAGGGCTGGAGGGAAGGCCTAGCTATACACATACCCCTGCCCATCAGAGATGCCTACGTGAGACCGAACCAAAGGGAAAGCTATTTACCTAACTAGGTAATGGTACTATCATAGCCCTTATCGTTTATGTGGATGATATGGCTGTGTCTGAAAATGATGAGGTTGAGATAATGAGATTGAAGACCTACTTGGCCCAACAGTTTGAGATCAAAGATTTGTGTCCCTTAAAGTATTTCTTGGGGCTTGAAGTTTCAAGGTCTAAAAAGAGAACAAACATATATTAAAGAAAGTTTGTTTTATACTTATTAAAAGAAAGAAGGATGTTGGGTTGAAAACCAACAAGCTCTCCTATTGATTAGAATTATAAGCTAGGAGAAGAACGTGGACCTTCTGTTGTTGATGGTGGGAAATACCAGACTTGTGGGGAAGTTGATTAATCTCTCTTTGACTCGCCCAGATATCACCTATGTAGTTGGAGCGGTTAGTTAGTTTATACATGCCCCCAAAAGTGGACACTTGGATGATGTATACCGCATCCTTACGTACTTGAATTCCTCCCTAAGGAAAGGACCATTGTATATTAGGAACAATCATTTGAGGATAGAAGCTACAATAATGCTGATTATGCTGGCTCAGTTTCTGACAGATCACATACATCTGGATATTGTACATTTGTGGGTGGTAACCTAGTTATATGGAGGAGAAAAATGCAACCAGTTGTGGCTTGATCAAGTGCAAAGGCAGAATTTAAAGCTATAAGTCATGGAGTGTGAATTCTTATAGTTGAGAAGAATAGCATAAGAGTTGGGATTTGATACTAAGGCACCCATGCGTCTTTGTTGTGTTAACAAGGCTACCATAAGTATAACCCACAATCTTGTGCAACATGACCGGACAAAACAAATAGAAGAGTATAGATATTTCATCAAAGTGAAGATTGACGGATTACATATGTACTCCTTTTGTGAGGACAGGTGGTTAGTTGGCAGATGTCTTCACAAGGGGCTCTTCCATCATCAGTTTAGTACCCTTTTGTGCAAGCTGGGAATGTATGACATTTACTCTCCAGCTAGAGGGGGAGTGTTAAGAGTTTATGTATTAGGAGTACTTTGGGAACCATTTTATTTTCTTGTCTTACATTGTAATTTTTCTCTTTTTACCTTTTACCTCCCTAAGGAGGTGTATGTAATTTATCCTTTATGTTAGTCTACAAAATAGGTGAGAAGAGCTCTCTTTCTCTCTCCCACACAAGATTGCACTTATTCTTCTCTCTTCCTTCTTCCTCTTATTTGTCTTCTTCTTCTTTCTTCTTCACTCTTACCTTGATCCTTGGTTATTTCTAACTAATTCTCCATTACAAGTGCCTGCCCCAACAACAATAGAATATTTGAGCAAGAAAAAGCATATAGATATATCACAAATTACCAACGAGAAATATTCATCACAAAGCACTGTAAAAAAACTAAATCAGCACCTCAATAATATAACTGACAATATATACAACTTACAAGCAAATCTTGAAAGATCCAGGCATATGATGCCTGACGTTTTACGGCCCAGAAAATTGCAAGTGCCGCACAGAGGGGTAATAATGCGATAGAGAGAATGGATGTTTCCCCAATCATGGGAACATTTACAGTCGTCCGCCCACAGCTTCTACATCTTCTGCAAAGAAAGCAACAAAAGGGTTGAACAAAAAGAAGATAAGAGAATGGAAAAAAAGGAAGAGCAACTAGCAGAGAATATAATGGAATATTTAAAGGTTTAGCATAGTATATATCCTCTTAGGTATACCTCACTATCAGAGTTATTATGCATGTATGCATCCCCTGAAATTATAAGAAAGGAAATTCTGATGAGTATTAAAACATAAATATGTCTGCATTTCTGCATTTCATCATATATATATATATACATGCCTACTGTACATAACAATAGCTCAACAGTTACAACCTTGGGTTGTTCCACCCAGGCACCCACCAAAAAAATAGACTAAAGAATTGCATTCATTCTCTATATAACCAATTAAAACAGGCACCCACCAAAAAAATAGACTAAAGAATTGCATTCATTCTCTATATAACCAATTAAAACAGAAATAATAATAATAATAATAATAATAATAATAATAATACTAATAATCTTCAAGCAAAATGACACTAATAATCTTCAAGCAAAATGACAGCTTAATAAGCCCATTTTGAACCAAATGTTGATCAGCCCTTCATATTCAGACACAAGCATTAATTCATTCTCTTCTTGGGAAAAGGATACAGGACTTCATTTGTTTGTATCTTGTAAAGGTGCTGTATTAGCTACAGTCGTTTGGAAGGCTATTGTGAAACCAACACAGACGAAGGCATCATAGGAGAACAGTCTATAACTAAATGTTGTGAGTTGTTATCAGTTATTTGTATGTAATAGTTAATTTCCCTCACATGATATGACAAAAGAGTCTAGGAGGACCTGTACCTGAGTACCACCGATGCAGAAAAGTACGATCAGCACCCAGACGAACCAAGATGAGACAAAGTAGAAGAGTAGCACTAGTAAGGTGGATGCTATGATGACAAATATTACAGCACCCATTACATTAATATCAAGGATTTCACTCTCAGAATCAGATGCTCCGGCAGATTCCTAACCAATTAAAAGTAGAGATAAATATAATCCATCAATTGCATCTGACTTATAATAATCAAATATTTCAGAAGAAAATCAAGAATTTGATCATATCATCTCTTAGTAAAATTCAGATACCAAATTAAGCACAAGCAAATGCAAGCAAAACTCGAATTCACAAAGCTAATATAAGCATGATACAAACTCGAGAATTCGATCATATCACCTCTTCAGCCAGGTCCTACTAACTAAGTGGGACCAATTACCTTACATGGCCCCAGGCATGCCTTCTTGCTATCTCCGGGGTAATAATTTTTTGGGGTTCTGAATGGTGAGTCGGTGACACCCCAAGGCCTATTAAGGTTATTGCTAGCAAGACTTGTTAGCTAATAATGCCCTTATTATGTCTTTTCTCTTGAACTCCATGGACCATGCAATCAGCCCCAGCTTTCTCACTAAACTGTGTGAAGGAATTACAGGAAGCCATTAAGCAGACCTATACACAGATCTATGAACTTCGTCTCCAAGTTAATGAGACCACAGAAAAGGAGTTATGTAATGCCCCCAAATTTGGAACCTTAGAATAGGTATTTCTTTTATATTGTTTTTCTAAGTCTATTTAAATATTTGAATTTAGGATTTTTATTTTTGGGATGAATAAAAATTCAATTACGCAAGAGAGAAGAATATACAAAGGGAGAGAAAGGGAGGGTAAGGCTCACATCAAGACAGCAAAACAAAAACAGCAAGACAACACGCAAGCAAAAAGAGGGCTATGACAAAGCTAGTGGGGGTGAAATATAACCTAGAGGGGGGGTTGATGTTAGAGATGTGTACTAAGGGTAGTTTGGAAAATAGTCATTCTACATGTTTCCTTATATTGTAATTCTTCTTTTTTCCCTTTTACCTCTCTAGGGAGCTGTATGCAATTTCTCATAACACATTAGTAAAGCAATATATGTGCGAGAGAAATGATTCTCTCACACATACGATTCTACCACTTCTCCCTCTTCTTCTTCTCTTCTTCTCCTCTTCTTCTTCCTCTTCTCCTCCTCACTTGCTTCCTTGTTCTCTCACAACCTTAGATTTCAACTTGGTATCAGAGGATCAGGTTCAGGTTTGAGAGTCATGTTATGCACACCTAGTTCTCATTTCCTCTCTTGGGAACCCTAGGTTACAAAAGGGTTTCAAGGAAGAGAATACTGTGAAAAAAATTCTCTTGAGATAACCATGGATGAAGATCATAGAGTCAGCTTCATGTGAAGAAAATGCAGTTTGAAGCTCAAAAAGGACAATTTTTTGGCCATTTCTGCCACCCCTGGTCTCTCTCTCTCTCTTCTCTCTCTCTCTCTCTCTCTCTCATCTAGCTGCTACCGAGGCTGGGATAGGCCATCTTTGTGTCGCCCTAGGCTCATCTTTCAAACCCCTATGGCCTATGGTCTCGGTTCTTGAAGACAAGAGGTGTTGAGCCACAACAGTTGTCTTCCCTATTTTTAAGGTACTGCCAGAACTGTTCCTTTGTTCTTTTGCCTAATAATCGATGGCTGTGATGTTTTTGTGCTATCATGGGTTGATGCATTGTATGGTTTGAATTATTTGAGATGTTGTGAAGTGATGTTATGCTTTGAAGAGTGTGTTTGAGGTGGATTTTTTCTTGCCTTCATTGCTGATTTCTGGTTTTTCTTCTTGAGTATTGGGATATTGGATTTGGGTAGGGTGTGTACTCCCCAATTTGTGTGTGTGCTTCTTCAATATGTCTAAAGACAGTGGACTTGGAGAAGTTTCAGCTAGTGCATTAAGTAGTGCTCATCCAACTACGATGGCTTTTGAAGAATCCGAACACTCAGACTTCTATTGTAAAGTTGGACAACACCAACTATTTGGACTGGGCTCACTCTGTGAAGCTTTCATTGTAGAGTGGGGGGAAGCTGGGGTACATTAAAGTACTATTCAAGCTCCGAATACTAATAATAAGCTGTACCGAAATGGGAGACTGAGAACTCCAACGTTATGACTTGGCTGATATTCTCTTTAAAACCTGAGGTTGGAAGGAGGTATCCAAGGACATTTGGGAGAGTGTTGCCAAAACCTTTGACCTAATGGGTGACTCAGCTAAGGTCTATCAACTACTCCAAAAGGTCATCACCATGAAGCAAGAAGATAGGACCATTTCTGAGTACTACCACACTGTCATTGGTCTCTGGGAAGAGTATAATCACTATAGGGATCTTCACTAGTCCAATTCAGAAGATGAATCTAAGGTTTACCAAATACTTGAAAAGGAGTGTGTTCTTATCTTACTTGGTGGTTTGAATCCGAAGTATAAGCCAATCTGGATAAAAATCCTAGGCCGATCTCCTCTTCCATCCCTTGATGAGGTGTGTAGCTATTTGAAGAGTGAGGAGACTCGGCGAGTGGCCATGGAACCTACACCTCCTCTTGAGTGATCATCTCTTACTTCTAGTTCTCAGAAGGATGAGTGTGGTGGTGGCAGAGGCTAGGGACCACCTTGTGGAGATGAAAGGGACAAATTAATCTAGTGGTGCTCGTGGTGGTCGTAGAGGGGTAGCTCGAGCACACAGTGTGTAAACTAAGATTGATACTCTAGGGTCTCCTCCCAGTATATAGACAAAGAACAGTTCCATTACCAGGGAAGATATTACACATTCTGCAGGTTCATGTCTCAGCTGTGTGACTCATCATCTTCAATTATAGGGCCAGACTCCTTACCTTCAGCCTTATAGGTTTCCACATCTGCCCCTTCCACAACTTCATCTTGGGTTCTTGACTCCGGTGCCATTGACCACATGACTAGTACGTCTAATTATTATAATAGGGATAAGATCAGGGTAACAGATGGCTCCCTCTCCTCCATTTCTGGTAAGGGTAACATTTCTATTACTTCCTCCATTTCACTTGACTCTGTTCTTCATGTTTCTAAACCTTGCTACTAATCTTTTATCTATAAGCCACATTACAAAATTCTTAAATTGTTGTCACATTTTTCCCTTCTCATTTTGTCTTTCAGGATTTGGAGACTAAGAGGATTATTAGTAGTGGGCGTGAGGAGAAAGTGCTCTACTTACTTGAACCATAATCACTTTTTTTTTTTTTGCCATAGCTCAGTCCTATGTGTGTGGACGTAGTGATGGCAAATCTATGGATTATGTGATGCTTTGGCATCAACGTTTAGGACATCCCTCTTTTGTTATGAGGAAACAATTGCCTCATTTATTTATTTATTTTTTCTTCTTCCCATGACTTTCATTGTGAACCATGTATTTTTTTCCAAACATTGTTGTTCATCGTATCCTTATCATGGTAATAGATCTTCTGTTCTTTCTCGCATTGTGCACTCTGACGTTTGGGGGCCCTCTACTACTACCTCTTTACTTGGTTATCGCTACTTTATTTCCTTTGTCATTGATTTTTTCCTATGTTATTTGGATTGTTCTGATGAAGCATAAGAGTGATGTTTATGATGCTTTTAAAGTTTTTTTTTATTATGTGATCTGTACTCAGTTTGACAATAAAATTTTAAATTTTTTGTTCTGACAAAAGGAGGAGTATATGTATGGTGGCCTACAAGACTTCTTTACTGATAATGGTGTTATTCATTAGTTGGCTTGTGTTAACATACCCTCGGCTGGCTGGCTTACCTTAGTTGGGTTGGTTCTTCAATCCATGTACCTTTACTGGTTGTACCTTCATCCTTCCTGCTTCGGTGATCAAAACTTTTGAGGGTCTCCTCTGCCCCTTTGGAAAGGCTTTGATTCCTCCAGATTCCTCAAACCCTTTAGCTAGAAAAAGGTCTGCCTCCCCAAATCGGAAGGAGGGCTTGGAATCAAGAAAATCAAGGACACTAATCTGGAGGGTGTTCTCAAGCTTATCTGGAAATTTGTGTCCAAGGATAAGAGTATTTGGGTAGACTGGATCCTCTCTGGTCTGCTCAAATCCAACTCTCTCTGGACTGCACCTATACAAGATGCATCTTGGATTTGGAGGAAAATTCTTGAACACCATCCCATTGCCCTTACTGCTATTTCCTATTTGATAGGAAATACGCAGGCCACCACCTCCCTGTGGAATGATCCCTGGCATCCCTCTAGTATCTTATCCTATCTGATAACCCCCTTAACTATCTACTCTTCTGGTCTCCCCTCAATGCCTTGGTCTCCTCCATTCTTTCCCCCACTGCATGGTCCCCTCCCTCCTCCCTCCCTCTCCCCCCGAGTCATAGAGAAAGGGATAACAAATGCAGTTGGATCCCCTCTTCCAATGAGATTTTCTCCTCTGCATCTGCTTGGTCCTATGTTCATGATCCTTCCCCGGTGGTGCTATGGGCTGGTCTAGTTTAAGGGTCATATTCCTCGCCATAGCTTCACTGTATGGCGTTGCTTGTCCAACTGCCTTCTAAACCAATCCTTCCTCATCCACCACCACCACATTCCTGCCAATCGTTCCTGCTACCTCTCTCCCTCTGGGATTGAGGACATTAACCACATATTCTTCTCCTACCCCTTCTCCTCCTTAATCTGGAAGACTGTCCTCTCCTTTTGCTGGCCGACTAAAAGGTTTATTCTCCCCTTCGACAGAGAGTGGGATTGGGTGGACATGACCTTCTCGGGCCCTTTCATATGTGATTCCATTGGCAAATTGGCATTCTGCGCTACTATAAACCACCTCTGGATGGAACATAACATTCGTAGATGGACCCCCAAATCCCGCACTCCAAACAAGATTTGGAAAGCTATCTACTTTGATGTCACTTCCAAAGCCTAAACCCTGTATGGCCTTCTCTCCCACCCTGTCCTTAATTCCCCAAAAAAATCCCACATCATTACCTCTTGGAATCTTCAGGTGATCTCATCCAACCCACCTGATGGAGTTGGCTCCCCGCCCCCCTCTTTTCCATTTGATGGTTTTGGTAGTTGTTCCCTTTTTTGGTTTTTAGATTTGTTTCGCTTTTGTTATTGCTATTTTGCTGCCCAGGGTTGGCTTTTCCTTGTTGGCTTAAGCCTTCCCCCCTCTCTCTTCCCCTTTGTATATTCTTCATCCAAAAAAAAAAAAAAAAACCCCAACAAAATAAGGGCAGCTGAGAGATAAAATCGCCATTTGATTGGAATTAGTAGGACTCTTCTCTTTGTCATGCATGTTCCTAAAACTTTTTAGTTTGATGCCTCCTTACTACCACGTTTTTAATCAACTGTATGCCAACGAAACTTCTTGGTTCCAAAACTCCTTTGGACACCTTGTCTCCTCAGACTTCTTTTTTCTCTCTTCCTCCCAAGGTGTTTGGGTGTATTTGTTATGTCTATATCAGTAAATCCTCTTGGAATAAATTGGACCCAAGGCTCTCAAATGCATCTTTCTTGGTTATTCCTCAATTACTTAAGGTTACAAGTGATACCATTCTTCTTCTATATGAAGACTTCTTTCTAAAGATGTCACCTTCCTTGAGTCTGTTCCCTTTTTTGCTCCTCATCAGCATCGTATTTAGGGGGAAAATAATAAGAGTGAAAGGCTGCAGATGACGTTCCTTTCCTTTCCCTCTTACCTATTTTCCCTTTTATGGTTGACATTAGGCAACACAAAGAGGTGGATGTTGTTGACATTGGTGATCATTCAGGTGGTGGTCTAGGTTTTGATACTGAAAAGGTGGATATCGTGTACACAAGGAGTAAGAAGACTTGCCAAGAGTCCTTTTTGGATCCACATCCTGAGCTTATCCTTCCTCAGTCAGGTAACATCTACTCTACTCACTTTGAGTGAGAACTTCCTATTTTTGTTTGAAAGGGTAAGAGAGCTTGTACTAATCCTATAGCCAGTTTGTTTTCTTTAATGCTCTCTCTCCTATAGGTGTTGCCTTCACTATTGCCCTCTCCTCTGTTTCTATTCCCAAGAATTGTATTGAAGCTATGTTTGACCCTAAGTGGAAGCAAGCCATGACTAAGAAAATGATGGTCCTTAATAAAAACTATACTCGAAAACTAGTTGATCTTCCCAGGTGGAGAAGTCCAGTGGGATGCAGGTGCGTCTATAAAATCAAGTACCAGTCAAATGGTTCTATTGAGAGATACAAAGCAAAAGGATACAACCAGGTGTATGGGATTGATTATTATGAGACATTTACTCCTGTGGCTAAACATAATTCCACAAGGGTCCTATTATGTCTGTTAGCAAACAAAGACTGGCCACTATATCAGTTAGATGTGTAGAATGCCTTCCTTTATAATGATTTAGAAGAGCAGCTGTACATGTAAACTCCTCCCAGCTTCAAGTTTCCTTCAGCTGAAGGGAAGGTGTGTCTACTTAAGAAGGCCGTGTATGGTCTCAAACAGTCTCCTAAGGCATGGTTTGAAAGGTTCCAATAGGCTATTTTGAAGATTACGTACTGACAAATTCAGGCTAACACAATTTTTTTACCAAACGAGGTAATGGAACCATCTCAACCCTAATTGTCTATGTTGATGACAATATGGTGACTAGAGATGACAGAGCTGAGGTAGTCAAGATGAAAACCTACTTAGCTCAATAGTTTGAGATCAAAGATCTCATTCAAGTCTCGGGCTTCCTTGATAGCAGTCGTCTTTGGTCTCCACTTGGTATGTAGTGACCTAAGAATATTCTTGGCCATCTCAGAGTTGGTGTAAGTCTTATCAAGTCCTTTCAAGGTATTTATAGTATTAGTAAATCTAGTAAAAATATCAGACATTTTCATATTCATGCCTTTTAAATAATTCATATTCTTATACAAGCATGTCTACCTTTCTTTCTCTTACCTCTATAATACCTTCATAAATACAAGTGTGTTCCAACTTTTTTGGCGGTATCACACATACTTACTTTGTTAAATTCTTCATCGCTCAAGGCATATTATAGGAAAGTAAGAGGCTTAAAGTTGTATTGCACAAGGTTGATGTCATTGTCTGTCCATTCTGACTTGTCTTTAGGTACTTTCTTACCGTCGACTTCCTTAGTGATCTCGTATAGACCTTTCTTAATGACTTTTAAAAAATACTCCATTGAAGTAAAGAAGTCTAAAAAAATCAAAATTTTTAGGGGAACCAAAAGATGTAGATGAAGAGGCTATGGTCTTTGACTCGGTTATGATAGACTAAGGTCTCAAATGTGAGCTCCTGCTCTGATACAATTGAAATATAACCCAGAGGGTGTGAATACGTTATTACTAGTGTATTAAAAGTTTTTCGCCGTTTTAAACCTTACTTATGTAATTGTAAAGAAATATGAAATAAAAAGTAAATACAATCACATAAGTACACACGATTTTATAGTGGTTCTACTCAATCCTTGTTTAGTCCAGTCCTCGTAAGATCACCTTGAGAGGTATCCACTAGTTCTTCCCATGCATACAGTAGGTGGGGAGGAATCAAATTTACAAACTCTTTTAAAGATAAGAGGATCCGTACAATCTCATACAGGATGATACAGTCCTTTTCAATCTCTTTTAAGGATGAGAGGGTCCCTATAATCTCTTTTAAGGATGAGAGGGTCCTTATAATCTCTTTTAAGATGAGAGGGTCCTTATAATCTCTTAAGGATGAGAGGGTCCTCACACAAACCTAAGTGCAATCTAGCACTTAAGTAAACAAGAATGTCCATTCCTAGAGTTAAGCTAATTCTTGGGTTAATGCAACTTTCAATAACAATAAAGAATGGTGAGATGTTACCTCGTGTGATGCACTAAATGCACCTTAAAGAAATCCTTAATCACTTCTTTTGATGATAAACACTTGAAGAGAAGGTGGAGTGCAATGCCTGAGATCACCTGAATGCTTAGAATGCAATATCTAACATCTTCCCCCAGCCCCCACCTTTCCTTCTAAACTCCTCAACAAATTTATCCCTAATAACCTTGCCTCACCCCTTTGCTCTATATTGATGTAGATAAGTCACTTAATGGGATTATTTTATTGCAAATAAGCCTTAGGTTGGGTTATGTTGTATTGGGTCTTTGATCCCATGGGTTTTCTTTGTAATAGGCTACTTTAATGGGCCTAAAATATGGGTAGAAAGTAAGAAAATGGGATTTAATTTATTAGCTTAGTTATAGTCCTATTTTGAGTCTATTTCCTTTGTTATTTCAGTTTTTAGTCAGTTTAGGTTTCCCTATTAGTGAATGACTAATTAGTTACCTACTTTATGTTGGAGTTCTAGTCTAGTCCTATTTGGAGTCCAACCCCTATTATATAATGTCTAGTCATACTTGGAGTCTAACTCCTAGTTAGGTTATGACTGCTAGTCTAGCCTCGACTCCTAGTTAGGTTATGACTACTAGTCTGACCTCTTTATATAGAGGAGCTAATGTAATCTAATTTCTCAGTTATGAAGAATGATGAATTGAGTTAATGTTTGAGAGCCTTAGGGTTGTGTGTTATTCTCCCCCCTTATGCGATTTCGCCCTCTCTAGTTGGATTTGTGCAATGTGCCAATGTTTGATTGTGTGATCCCTTCCTTCCCCTTCTATTCTAGTTCTTCCTTTCTTCCCTAAGGCCCCCTCCATTATATACCCTTGGATGAGGAAATCCTCTTGGCCATCCTCTCTCATAAAGCCGACAAGGCTCATGGGCCCGATGGTTTTAGTATGGGATTCTTCTCCTTTTGTTGGGAAATCATCAAACTAGACCTCATCCTTGCTATCAGAAGCTTCTTCTTTAACCCCTCCTAGATCAAAGGTGTTAACCACATCTTCCTTTATCTCATTCCCAAGCTCGAGCGAGCCTCCTCCATAGCAGATTTTGTTGTTTTATAGTTATCCTTGTTGGCAACTTCAACTATATGGTGCTGATGACATGGCCAGTTTGGGTGACATGGCAGCGTTTGGTGTCTCCGATAAGATAAAAGTGTTATATGATGCGTATAGAGTAGATTGATTTATCCCTGATAGGTGGTGCGAGATTCCAGGTCAAAACTGGAAAATTTGGCCTATTTATGCTCGGGAGTATTTTTTATACTGAAAATGAATTTTCTGAATGACGGTTTCTTCATGAAAAAAGTAGTGTCATTTATCCAGTCTAATGCACCTGATTTCGTTGGGTTTCGATACCATATGAAGAAGTTACGGCATTCGCAGTAAAAAAAAGATGGCTTATGTTGCAGTTGGGGGTAGTTTCGGCATTAAAGATGAATTTTTTGGAAGAAATGCTCTCCGTGTAACCTTGCGATAAAAATCCAATATTTCCAATGCACTTGGTTTTATTGCGTTTCGATTCCATATGAGGAAGTTGTGGCATCAAAAAAGTTCAGGGGCATTATGGTCTTTTTGTATGGTTGAGTCTGATGATCAAGTCTTCTGAAAAGTTGTAGAGCGTCGAGTCGTGGTTCCAACGCACTTTTTTTCGTCTCGATCAGAAATCATATGAAGAAGTTACACATGTTTCCATGAAATTGGTCTGAAGTTTCAAACCCAAAAACCCCAAAGAGCTCTCGACAATAAGAGGGGTTTTTAGAATTTATTTCAAAATTTCGAGGGTCTTTATGCAATTATATAAGGGTAGGGCTTATGTGTGGTTCATTGAAGTGAGTCGGTTAACGTGTGGCACACGTGCAAAGATCATGTGTAGAAGATTCCCATTTAAAGCCCTATTTTGATTTTAGGTTACAAGGAATCCAATCCGACAGCTGGTAATTAAATTACCTTTGGTGAGTGGGAGACAAGCTCCCTAAAAATCCGGAAAAGTAGCCAATAAAAAGGGGGCTGACTGCTTACATCAGCCGACGTCAGCAAGTGTAATCGAAGTCTGTATGAGATTCTCATCCTACGGCTCTGGATAAATTACTTTACTTTATTTCAGTGGCTAAGATTAAAAGAAGACTTTAATACCTGATCTACAGTCAAGATGAATGCACCTTTCTCCTTGCTGCCAGCGCACCCTACGCCACACATTGGAAGATTCCAAATGGAGCAATCCTATTAGCCCAACTTTAAGTGGGCATAATTTTTTATTCCCTTGGCCATTTTGGTCCATCGAAGCCCCTATTTCTTCAGAATTTCACCCTTTACACTATGGAAGCAAGAAATTTGATTTTTGAGAAGTGCAAGGCTGCGCTTTTTGAGAGAGAAGTCTTTCCCTCCATTGATATCCATGTGTTGATGAGAGTAGCTTCTTGACTCTATTAAAGGCTTGAGTGTGAGGTTGGTGAGCTCTATTGATGGAGTATTGACTCCAAGCCAAGAGGGAAAGAAAAAGGAACAAAAGAGAGCTTGAAGGTTATGTTGATGGTGCTTTAAAGAGCAAGAAGACAAGGGGAGGAGAGGAGAACAAGGGAGAGCTTGTTAGTGGAGGTTCCCAGTCATCCTAGGCAACTGGTTGTGAAATTTCCTAACCCTAGATTTGCATTACATATATGCATGATGATATGTATGTATACTAGGTTAGTTATGTATAATTGTATGCATGCTAGCTAGTTGTGGATGTACATTCTGGGCAGGGCTTGACTATACTATGTAGGGCATTGATATTAGCCCCAATTTACTGTACTCTTGTATTGTGTGCTTAGTGGGTGCTCCCTTACAGTGGGTGCTGCATATTGTACCAAAACTGCATGTGCCATCTTAGTTGTGGCTTGAGAAAATCAGGTGTGATTGCTCCCGACTGTGGGTGCAGCTAAAAGTAGTCTATTGAGTAGGTATAAAGCCTTTACAAGCACTACTCCTGGGACGTAGGCATATTGCCGAACCTCGTAAGAACCATGTGTTGTGGGTGTGCTTATTATTTGTATTATATATTCATATATATATATATATATATATATATTGATGAAGTGCATGGAATGTGGAATGAGTGTGCACACTTGGAAGTGCTTGTGAGAGGCTTAGTGTGCATACGACTGTGTGTGAACAGGGATAAGTACAAGGACAGGTACATCAGGGTTTACCTAGTCAGATATTAGACAGACTTTTGGGGATCGAAATTGGACTCAGTGATTCACTCCCCCTCTCAGTGATTGTCAGTTTACAATAGATTTCTGTCCCATCTCCTTATACAATCTCCACTATAAGTTCATTGCCAAAATCCTCGCCAACCGAATTCAATCGCTTATGGATTCTCTGGTCAACCTAACCAATCTTCTTTCATTGTTGGCAGAAGCATTGCTGATAACATCATCCTCTACCACGAGGTGGTCAGAGGTATTGAGCAAAAATCTCACTTGTTCACTGCCCTCCTCAAGATTGATTTCCAGAAAGCCTTTGATTCCATCCATTGAGATTTCATTTCTAGGGTCCTTCACTAGATGTCCTTCTCCCTGTCTTCATTCATTAGATTCACTCCTGTATCTCTACCCACATGTTTTCTGTCCTTGTCAATGATAGTCCAGCTGGCTACTTTGCCTCTTTTGTGGGTATCAGACAAGGTTGTCCTCTATCCCCCCTCCTCTTTGCCCTTGCTCTTAAAATCCTCTCCAGATCCATCCAATCTGCCACTGACCTTCATCTCATATCCCCATCCCTAAATGCAAATCCATCAGCCTCACTCACCTTACTTTCACTGATGACCTCATGATCTTCTCCAGAGCCCCTCTCTCCATCTCCTCCATCATTTCCTCCCTCAAATCTTTTGAGTCTTTCTCTGGTCTTTGCATCAATTTGATCAAGTCCTGCCTCTTCCTCACCGGAGTCTCCGATTCGGTTAAAGAGCACCTCCTCCAGCTCACTGGCTTCTCACTTGGCTCCTTTCCAGTCAAGTACTTGGCTTCCTCTCATCTGTACCAGGATTTCTGCCCACCATTGCTCACCATGCTTGATCTTATGAGGAAAAGGCTCCAGTTCTAGAAAGGAAGACTTCTTTCCTATACGGTTCGCCTGAGAAATCAATTTTGGGGATAGCTCTGGAAAAGAGACCTAAAACGGTAAAGCATAATACTACAAGGATGAAGAGCACCAACCACAACAAACATCAAGACGATCGGAGCATCAAACCGGGAAAAAGAACCCTGGCAAGGAAAAAGTCAATTTCATGGGAAAAACCCTGAAAAAATCAAAAGAAATGAAGCTAGGTCTCTCAATCATTGTAGAAGAGAGTCTAAGAGCCCATGGGAGAGGATTAATAGAGGCTAGTGACTCTTTTAGTGATTTAAGGAGCTCCCACCAAGAGAGAGACAGATGAAGAGAGATGGAGGGAGGCATTGGGAGAGAGAAAACAAGAAAGAGAGAAATAGATGGAGAAGAACGGGAGCCCTAAGGGTTTTGGATCCTATGGCTCTGACACCATGTTGGATGTGGTAATGACTTGTGTCAAATATGACACCAGTCCTCTTTATTTATAATACGGAGAGGAAGTTCTAGAGAATTACAAGACCATTAAACCCCTTAAGGTTCGTTTGGAAACTGACACTTTCCCTAAACCCATTATTACAACAGTAACTAAGACTTAAAACCAATTAACAATTTCTCTCAACAACTAACAACCTTCCAAAAATAACACATACTGAAATAAACTCCTAATAAAACTATATTTCATACTTCCAAAAATAACCCAATAATGGAACAATGTTGAACCCCAATCTGGTTTGGTTCAAATTGGTCTATTGCTGGAAGATACTCCAATCAAAGGCTAATTACTGCCCTATTCTCTTGCTACTCGACAACCATAAAGTGACCCAGATTTGGGCCATCTTTGACCTTCCTCTAGAAGGCTCGATCTACATCAAATATCCTATTGTCAAACGTCTATCCTCATCAATGCCTACCCAGTTAGCATCAGAGAAACCTACTGTAATCACATTTTGATGGGGACGATAGATGAGCCCTTTCCCTAGAGCCCGTTTTAAGTACTTTTAAGATACAACAGGTTGCCTCTTAATGAACCTTCATTGAAGATTGCATGAATTGACTGACAACACCAACGACAAAAGATATCTTTGGTCTAGTGACAGTAAGGTAGGTATATATTTCCACTAACCTCAGATACCGTTGCTTGTCTTCAAAGTCTTCACTATCAGTGGAACCAAACTTTTGACGCGGATCCATAAGAGTATCAACAGGTTTTGAAGCCAACAAACCTAGCTCAAATAAAGGATCAAATAACCCCTTTGTCACTCCGAAGAACTTCAATGCCCAGAAAGTACCAGAGAGAACCCAAGCCTTTCATTTGTAAGTGTTGATGTAGGTAAGACTTCCCTTCAGTAGTACCAGAGGCATCATTGCCAGATATAATGATATCATCCATATAAACAACAAGAACTATAATTTTGGACTTCTGGAGCCAAACAAACGAAGAATGGTCTGAGTAGCATTATGAAAAAATCATAATAAATAATAAACTAAACTAAACTTGTTGAACCATGCACGTGGTGACTAATTCAACCCATAGACGACCTTGTGAAGTTTGCAAACCCGACATAAATTCTCCTCCTGAGCAACATACCATGGAGGTCGATCCATATATATCTCTTCCTGAAAGCCAAAATACAAAAAGACATATTTATATCGATATCGATACCAATAGAGATTAACCACTAAGGAGATAAGAACACGAATAGAGTTCAACTAGGCCATAGGAGAGGAGGTTTCAAAGTAGTCCACACCATAACTCTAAATATATTGTTTGGCCACAAACTATGTTGTAAGGCTCTCAATAGAACCATCAGGATTATATTTAATAGTGTACATCCATTGATAATGCACAAGATCTTTAACAAGAGGTAAATCCACGAGATTACATGTCTGACAAGATAACAGTGCATCCATTTCCATGTCCATAGCTATTTTCCACCTAGAGTGAGATATGGCCTCATGATGAAATTTGTGACCATAGTTAGTAGACGAAGAAAACGTAAGATTACAAAAATGAGAAATAGACACATTGTCAATAGGATAGGCCGTCAAGGATTTTTTTATGTCAGAGTGAACCTCAATACTAGGATCTGGTTGGATGGGAGCCAGAGCAAGGGCATAAAAGATGGTGGCACGGTCTCCTTTCGAGCTGATATACCTGTAGTGGAGGAGTAGGAACTGGTAGGGGAGAAGCATCAGTAATGGGTACAAGAACAAGAAAAGGTGGCTCATGAGTAGTAGTTGCAGGAGAGGTTACCAAGGAAGTAGGACAATAATAAGTAATAATTTCAAAGAAAGTGACACTAACAAATTGTGGACGGGAAATAGGACCATATTACTTGTACCCCTTCTGGGTTCTAGAATAACAAAAAAAAAATACACTTAACAGCCCAGGGAGACAATTTATCAATGTGATGGTGTAAAATGTGAACAACAAACACATCCAACAACATGAGGTGGAAGACCAAATAAGCTAACTAGCAGATAGAAGGCTTAATAGTAATTTGGGAACATAATAAGCTGACTTGCAGATAGAAGGCTTAATGGCAATTTGGGAACATAAAGTACATGGGACAAGTTCACAAATGAGGTGAAGATACCACACTATGACCTATCACTTTAGTAGATGAACCATCAACAAGAATAACACGAGATGAATCATTAATTTTGGAAATGGAGGAAAATAAGTCTGACTTACCAGCCATGTGGTAGGAATCACTAGAATCAACAATCCACAAAGGAGATGAAGTAGAGATAAGAGAGGCCGAGTTACCTATATGGGCTAAAGTAGCGGTAGAGGTGGAAGCAGATGAAGCCTCATGTTGCTGAAGGCACTTGAGGATTTGACAATGGTCATCTTGGGACACAGCACCAATGGAAAAAGTACCTGACGTAGATGTAAATGTGGAGTCTCCAAAATTAACATACTCAGTAGAAGTCTCAATATTAGTTGTGCTAGATAACTCATTAGCCCAGTCCAGTTCACCATGTTTTACCCAACATATGTCAACAGTATGATTTGGCTTTCCACAATAAGTGCACTAATGAGAGGATTTGTCAACTGGCTATTGTTCACTTGTACAATGGCTACAAGGTCCACAACACTGATCACAACCTCTTCTAGAACCACCACCACAACCAACAACAAAACCTGATTTATCTTTAGCAGGAGCAGAAGAGTCAACCCTAGATGGTGTAAGCGTATAGACGTGCACCAAGGTTCAAAATATTGGGTTTCGACCCTTGGGGAGACCAAAATTTCAATCGAAATATGGAAAATTTCGAGGAAACCTAGGAAATTTTCCCAGTTTGTTGGAAACTATGGTTTCGACCACTAAAAGAGTTTTTTTTTTTTTTTTGCCTATTTTTTGTGTATGTCCTATTTTAGACATTTCTAACTTATTCACATGTTTAGTTTCATAGAAAAAACACCTAAATTCATACTTGTGGTGTTGACCAAAGTTTGCTAATGTATGTTTAGTCGTTGACTGAAACTATACTACATAAGTACATACATAAGTTACTAACTAAAAATGTGAAATACATAATTATAAGTTTAAAACAAACAAAACATAATGTAAAGGATCCAAAATAAATAATAATATTACATAATTGTGAGTTATCTCTCAAGTCTCAATAGCCAACAGTCAACAGTTAATTCCAAATAGTGTCCAAGTACATTCTATGAAAAAAAAAAGATTTTTAGGGAAGATGGGATTTACCTTTTTGGTCCAAGCTCCCTTCCTTAGGTATATTTTCTATGAATGTGCAAGATCCAAGCTTATAATGAAGATTTGATGGCATAAGGGCAAAATCTTAGGTGTTTCCCAAGTTTCCCACTTCATAGAGAAGAAATATGGGGAGAGGGTTGAAATTTTGAAATAAGAAGGCTATTTTCCCATTTTAATAAGGTTTTATAAAGGCTAGTTCAACCCAAAGGGTCAAACCCATTGGTCCACTCGAAAATTCCCACATTTTGATCGACATGTGGGAATTTTGGTCAATACTGGTCGAAACCAATGACTTTTAAAAGTCACATGATATTTGGTATCGAAGTCTTGGGATACTATGGAAATGTGGGAAATTTCGACGGTATTAGTCGAAACCTTGAACCATGTGTGTAACCATACAATAAAGATAGGAAAAGACCTAGTTGAGAGAGGGCACCCTTCTCCTTACTAAGGAGTTGGCCTCTGACAGATTGATAATCAGGATGAAGTCTAGCCAAAAATTTAGACACATGGAACTCAGTTCGTTGTTATTTCAATTGCTCCATATTAGTGGTAAGGGCCTGACGTATCTAAAGTTCTTCAAGAATCCCTTTATATAAAATGAAATACTCATTTGACTCCTTATTTAAAGTTTAACATTCTTTCATACAATTCATAAGTATGGGAAATATTTTTCCCCAGAGAAATTCTTTTGCAAATCTTCCCAAACACCTCTGGCAAAGGTGTGACACATTACATTCACAGTAATAGAAGGTTCAACACTGTTCCATAGCCAAATTTAATAGTAGAGTTCTCATGCATCCATTCATCATAAGCAGTAATAGTAGCAGGATCCTTAGGATCAATAGAGGGAGGATCATCTATAATACTTGAATAGAGGCTAGTATAGCTTGGGCCCATTTCAGATAGACACACCATTGAGTTTAATGGTGGTAATCTGAATTTGTACATTTGTTAGAGATATTAGTTATGTTGCTTTAACGGTAGTTTAGTAAATTGTCATGTTATATTTTTACTTTTTCCCTTTTTCCCTCCTTAGGGAGGTATGTATAATTACTTGTAAATATGTTAGTGAAGTAATATATAGGTTTTAATGAGATTTTACTCACAACACACTATTCTACCATACCCTCGAGTTCTCTCCTTCTCCCTCTTCTACTTCTCCATCTTCTTATTCATCTCTCATCTCATTGTTCTTCCCTCATCCGCATATTCTAACTTGGTATCAGAGGACAAGATCTTGGTTTGAGAGTCAAATTACAAGTTTCCCACTTCTATTTCCTCTCTTTGGAACCCTAGGTTACAAAAGGGTTCCAAAGAAGAGATCATTATGTGAAAAAACTTGAAGAATCTATGGGATGAGCTTAAAGGAAGGTCAAAGCTAACCCAAAAGGAGTTTTTAAGTGAAGAAATGGAAGTTTGAAGCTGTTTGGAGTTCATAACCATAAAATCCAAGTTATTTATGACTACCGTTAGCTCTCCTTTGGGATTCCTCCTTCTCTCTCATCTGGCAGCCTTTGGAGGTGAGATATACATCATTTGGATCGCCCAAGGCCTCCCTACCAAGCCTCTAAGCACTCGGTCCTAGGGAGACTGAGTGGTGAGCTTATAGCTCATTTTTATGCAAGTTGGAAGGCACCGCCTCCCTTGTTTTTCTTCCCTTTTTGCTTCCACAGTTCATTTTGTGATGGATTCTGGCCATGTTGGCTTTTGAGATGTATTGGTTGGGACTCTTGAAGTATTATGTCCTAACTTGCTTTCCCTAAAGTGTGCCTTGATCTAGTTTTTCTTTGGTATTGTGTGTTTACCTCTTGTTGGGTTTATCTCTGAGTACCTGCGGAGGCAAAGTTCAGTAGAGTGTGTACTCCTCACCTTGTGTGTGACTTTTATTCTACAATATGTCTGATGATAGTGGACTTGGGCCCTCTTTAGAGACATTTCAACCAGTGCATCTAGTGGTTCTACTCTTCCTACCCCTATGGTTTTTGATAACCCACATACTCAGATTTCTATTGTGAAGTTAAGACAATACAAATTGCTTGGATTGGGCTCATTCAATGAATCTTTCCTTATGGAGTAGGGGAAAGCTCAGGTATGTTATAGATACCGTTAAGGCTCCTAACCCAGATGACCCGACATATCCAAAGTGGGAGACTAAAAACTCCACTTTTATGATGTGGTTGATTTTTTCTATGAAACATGAGATTGGAAGAAGGTTTATGAAGAAAGAGACTACCAAGGATATTTAGGACAGTGTTACTAAAACTTTTGACCGTGGGTGACTCGGCCAAAGTTTATCAACTACTACACTGTCATTAGTCTCTGGGAAGAGTATGATCACTATAGGGACCTCCAACTATCCAATCCTGAGGATAAAGCTAAGGTTTATCGAACACTTGAGAAGGAACGTGTTCTTATCTTGTTTGGTGAGTTGAATCCCGAGTATGAACCAATCCGGATACAAATCTTGGGCTGGTCTCCTCTTCTATCCCTTGATGAAGTGTGTAGCTATCTATAGAGTGAGGAGACCAGGCGGGGTGGCCATGGAACCTGCCCCTTCTCTTGAGCGGTCGGCTCTTACTACTAGGTCCCAGAGAGATTGATGTGGTGGTGGCCGAGGTCAAGGCCTACCTCGTGGAGCTGACAGACAATATGATCATTATGGGAAGTCTGGGCACACCAAATAGAGACATTAGGTTCTTCATAGTCATCCTCTTGGCATGCGTGGTGGTTCTAATGGTGCTCGTGATGCACGTAGCGGGGGAGGTAGAGCTCACAGTGTTCAGGCTAAGCCTGCTACAATAGGGTCTGCTCCTAGCACACAGGCAGAACACAGTTCCCCTACTAGGGAGGATATTGCAGCATTCCGCAGGGATATATCACAACTGGAAGGCTCATCATCTTCTTCACTTACAGTGCCAAATTCCTCAACTTCATCCTTACAGGTTTCCTCATCTGCTCCATCCACAGCTCCATCTTGGGTTATTGATTCTAGTGTTATGGATCATATGACTGCTACGTCCCACTATTATGATACGTACTCTATTTTTTCCGGTAGAGATAAGGTCAGGGTTGCCGATGACTCCCTTTCCTCCATTTTTGGTAAAGGTAGCATTCCTATCACATCTTCCATTCTATTCTTCATGTTCCTAACTTTGCCACTAATCTCTTATCTGTGAGTCACCTAACAAAATCTCTAAACTATTGTCACTTTTTTTCCTTCTCATTGTTTCTTTTAGGATTTTGTGATGAAGAGGATTATTGGCAGTGGGCATGAGGAGAAAGGGCTCTACCTACTTGAACCTCAGTCAACTTTTTTGGCTACAACTCAGTCCTATGTGTATGGATGTACTAATTGCGGTTTTGTGGACATCCCTCTTTTGTTATTATGAGGAAATAGTTACCTCATTTATTTACTTCTTTTCCTAGTTCCCATGTCTTTCATTGTGAACCATGTATTTTTGCCAAACATTGTTGGTCTTCTTATCCTTATCATGGTAATAGATCTATTGCTCCATTTCACATTGTGCACTCTGATGTTTGGGGGCCTCCTACTACTACGACTTCTTTACTTGGTTTTCACTACTTTGTTTCATTTGATGATGATTTTTGCCATGCTGCTTGGACTGTTTTGATGAAGCATAAGAGTGATGTGTATGATGCCTTAAAATTTTTTTATTATATGATATGTACACAGTTTGACACCAAGATAAAATTGTTCATTCTGACAAAGGGAAAAAGTAAAAACATAACAATGACAACTTACTAAACTACCCTTAGAGCAACATAACTAATATCTCTAACAACATTATCAACAGGAAGCTTAGGTTCAGCCATCTATAATCTGGAATAAGCAGTAGAAACCAGCAAACAAAAGATTATTAGATCAGTAGCAAAAATAAGGGAAAAATACTGATCTGGAGGATATACCGTAGTTGGAAAAAATAAAATCCAAAAATAATAGCAGAATATCTCAAAACCAAGTACTTGTGGGCATGGTTCGAAATCTCGCCGAAATTTCGTTTTTTTTTTTTTTTTTTTTGGTAAAAAAGAAATAAGGCCCGAAATAACATTTGTATAAACTTTTGGTATCGTTTCGGTATCTTTCCTGTCTCAGTACATTCCATGTATTATAAATAACATATCTCAGTTGAAATTTTGACTCTGTCTCGCCTATCTCGGTGGTTTCAGTTCCATTTGCATATTTTGAAGGAAAAACACTCCAAGTCCCCAACAAGCCTCTAATTAGCCACATCATCACACATTTTGACTTCCATTGGACTCCTACAGATCTACACATTCAAAGCTTAGGAAAGGTAAAGTTCTTTCTCCAAAACCAGGTAAAATTTTCAGAACAGTTCAACGGTTACTGCCAAACAAAGGTGGAACTCTAAAACAATGTCATGTCCTAATATTTTTGCATTTTTATGTTCATGTTTATTAACCTTAAAATAAGTTACCCACCAAGTTTCAGGTCAAAGTATGGCTGTTTGACCACCGAAATAGTCAACCGAAACAAACAAAAAAAATACACCATTTCGGCTGAAATTTCGCCGAAAGCAAATGAAACTTCAGTTTCCGAAACACCACCGAAACGAGATTTCAAACCTTGCTTGCAGGGGTAGTAAAGGTGATAAATCAGTACCCACAAAATGGTAGGGCAGAATGTCCAGCAATGGTGGTCCAACCAAGTGTTTGAGGAGGGGAACGAAACCCAAAAAGTATAGGCTGAGCAAGCAACCAGTTCAGGAACTATGATGGAAACTTTAGGTCAGAAAAAGTCTCTGAAAACAAAGCATCCGCAGGGTCAGTGGAGAAAACCAGAAGCAACCAATCAGGCCACCAAAATGGGGTGCATATTGAATCAAGTCTCCCTCCAGGCCAGTACAAGAAGCCCTTAAAAAATAAGTCTGATCAGTAGAGTGAATCAGAAAGAAGAGTTCTGATTTTTAACCCAGAAACAGAGTATCACCTTATCGCAACCTCGTGGGAGAATCTGGAAAGAAGAAAATCAGACCAACAGAAAGATCTGAACTTTCTGTCGAATGCTCCTTCAGAGGGCTTGAATCACACCTAGAGGTTCATATATGATATATGGCTGGATAGAGAACCATATATACTCTTGACAGCCTGAGAGAAAACACCAGATCATGAAGCCGCAACTCACAAATCCATACTGACAAGCTTCATGAGTCAATCAGTCTTCATTAGAGTAGCAGGTAGATCAAAGTGCGTCCTAGTTTCTCTTCAATGCATCAGAAACTTAGGACAATAAGCAGTAGTTAGGCAGCATGAGTTTCCGTAGCTAGTAGACGAAGGAAAATCTTGATTCACCACTCAAACCAGGAATTAAAGAGGATCAACCACTGGTTTGTTATAGCTCTGATACCATGTGACGATCAGATATAATAAACCATTAGTTATGCAAGGTTAAGACGAAGAAGTTAGACAGCAAAGGTTCACAGAATCGTGACCTACAGTCTCCACTTGCATTTATTTATTTAGCCAGCAATATACAATGAAAATAGGAAACAAAATTCCTACAACCCGATTTTACGATAACAGCCCAATTAGAAAAGAAAAAAAAGAAAACATAAATAAAGGCCTAACAGAATATAATTCCAAACTCCATTGTGGACTGAAGAATGACTAAACACCCAAACCATCATGTGAGACCCATGCCCTTTGCACCCTTATGGCACAAAAGGTCCATGTCAATCTGCTTAACAAATTACAATATGAAAATTAAAGATAAAACATAAACTAATTAAAACACTTAGACATGATCCTATGCTACAATCTTTAAACATAATGATGATAAATATGTCAGAAAAGACCCTTTGATAGAAATCACTCATAAAGAAACATATACAATGAGCTAAAAGATTCTGAATCTAGGGATACTGGGACAGGCATTGCACATATCAAGAAACAAAAATTAAGCTTTGGAATAAAAGCTAAAGAATTAGAAAAAATCTCCACGTCAGTATCTAATATTATATATAAACAGTACCTTCGGTGTCAACTGATTATAGGGATCATCATTTTGTTCATATGCGACGAACACAGGCCAAACAGACGCCAAGATAACGGTCCCAACAGCCATCATCCACAAAAAAAACTGTGACAAGTTCACATTTGGACTGTCGGGAGAATACAATAGAAGCTCCACTGCATTGGGGAAAAATTTGTTATGCATGTGTATATATATATATATATATATTTATTTATTTATTTATTTTGGATAAACAACAAAAAAGGAGTTCATTGGCATTCAGGTAAAAAGCATAGTGCAAAGAAAAAATGATGAGTCAACACTTCATCAGATGAAACCAAAAAGAGCAACCGTATATCCTTTACATAGGAGCAAAATAATCTGATTGGAACTTTATGGCATAGGATTTCATCAACGAGTCTACTTTCTCTAAATAAGGCTGACCCAATATTTTTCAGATCTGTAAGCCAAGACATCAAGAAATGCTTTCTTGTAACTAGCCCATTACATGAGTAATCTCTTGACCCAGCTTTCTTAAACCTTGACTCGACCAGTTCCCTCTCCATTCCCACTGACCCATCAAACCACCCCTACCTGATCCATTCAGCCAACCTTGTTGACCCTCTGAGAGCTCCTCTCTCACCTGATGGCCTGTATCGGGACCCGTCCCACCTTTTGGCTTCGCACGCCTCCCTCTCCACTGCCGACGAAGCTCCTGCACCTATCTTCTCTTCTCTGGGCTTGTCTCTCCTAGTCGCCTGCCACTGCCTCCGCCACTTTGGTCTCTCCAGGAAACACCCACCATGCTGCCCTTCTCGAAGTCTCACCTGGTCTGTCTCTTCCAGACAGAACTGCATCGCAAGCCTCTACTGCTACCTCCTCCACCATGGTCTATCCGCCAGCAACCATCTTTGAAGCCGCTTCGGTCTCTCCGTCAGCAACCATTAGTGTTCCTGCTCCCCCTGCGGCATCTCCTTCATCTTCCTTGGCTATTACTGCTCTACCGACGTCCACCTGCCCTTCCAGCCACGTCGCCTGCACTTCCCATGATGGAACTTGCTCCTCTGCCTGCAATCACTGCTGTCACTGCCCCCTGCCGCGTCCTGCGTCTCCCTGAAGGGCCTTGTTTAGCCTGCTGCCTCGCTTGCCTCATCTACAGCTCCAGCGATCACTGTTGTGCCTACAGCCTCCATGTCTCGCCCCTCCAAGCCTGCTGCTGCATCCTTCAAGAATAAGTTGACTCCCAGAAGCACCATAGCCTCCCCAGCTCCAAGCCACAGCCCTTTAGTCATTGCCTCCAAGGTGTCGACAACCTCTGTGACCCAGCCATCTCCTATCAAGGAGTGTACTCGCAAGGAGAAGCATTCTTTTCTACTGGCCGCCGGCAATCCCCTTCCATCTCAAATGAGCTTCTGTTCCCAACCTCCACTGTTTCCCAATGACCACTAGGACTTTTTGGAATATCCAAGGCTTCAATTCCTTGGCCAACCAAGCTGCAATTCGCTCCCATATCCTCTCTCCAATGCCATTCTCTGCTGTCTTCTGGAAACCAGAGTCTTGGAACCTAATGCTTGAAGCATTGCTTCTTCCATTGCTCCATCTTGGCCCTTAATTGCAAACTATGACCACTGTCCGAAACGGCGTATTTGGATCTTGTGGAACCCCCACAAAATCTGTGTCACTTCCACTGTTTCTTCCCAATTTGTCCACCTCCGACCCCTCTGTTGCCCATGACAGGCTTTCTCTTTGGACTGACCTTCGTGCTCATGCCACCACTGTTGGGTCCTCTCCTTGGGGCCTTGCGGGTGACTTCGATGTTGTCAGATCCAGTCATGAAAAGCACGGAGGTGAGCCCATTGACCTCCCTTCTATTGAGTCCAATGATTTCCTTGAAGACATAGGCATGAATGATCTTCGCTGGTCCCGTGCAAAGCTTTCTTGGCACAACCATCGCTGCAGCCCTGCCAGGATTGCTTGCAAGCTTGACGGAGCCCTCATCAATAATGCTTGGTTGGCGGCCTTCCCCTCCTCCCATGCCTCTTTTGATCCCCTTGGCCTCTTTGACCATTCGCCCATCATCCTCCACGTTTGCCTTCTTATCTCCTTTGTCCTAAACCCTTTAAATTCTTTGACATGTGGACTCTCCATCAGGGCTTTACCCCTATTGTCTGCACTAATTGGGATATTCCTATCCAATCCTTCTCTTCACCCCTCATTGCCTTTCCAAGAAGCTCAAAAATATCAAGTCTGTCCTCAAGCTCTGGAATTCGGCTTGCTTCAGCAACATCTCTTCTAGAGTTTTCACCTGTAAAGACAACCTAGACATTATTGAATCTAGGCTCCAATCTGATCTCCATAACCAGACCCTTGCTGAGGAAGAAAAAATAGTCTCTCTTAAGCCTTCCTCTCTCTTGGCCCAAGAAGAAATCTTCCTTCAGCAGAAAGCCTGCATTAAGTGGCTTGAGCTTGGTGATGCCAACATGGCTTTCTTTTCACCTATCCCTAAAAGGTCGTTCAAATGCCAACAACATTCCAATCCTTACTTCCAGTGATGGTTCTATCCTCAAAATCCGGAGGACATTAAATCTAAAGCTACTTCCTTCTTCTCTGAGCTATTCAATCCCCCCACTCCCATCCCAAATGGTCTGGAGGAAAGTTTGGAGAGTCATTGCTGGCCTTCAAGAAGAAGTGTCTTCCCTCTGAGTAGAGAATGGATCTGGTTTGATATGACATATGCCGGTTCATCTGTTTGCGACACTATCGGAAAGCTCGCCTTCTGTGCCACCATCAACCATATCTGGATGGAAAGGAATCTTGGTAGATGGACTTCCAATTCTCGCTCCTTCGAAAAGATTTGGAATGCCATCTACTTCGACGTCTCCACCAAGATTGCCTCTCTCCGCCACTGCCCTGTTATTGATACCCCAAGTAACAGGCAAATTGTTGTATCCTGGGCCCTCGACATGCCTTTCCACTCCCCCAACCCCTATTTAGTCTTTTTGTCCCTTTTGGCTAGCTGCTTTTGTGCTTGGTCTTCTCAGCAGCCTTGCTATTTGAGTTTGTTCCCTCCCCTCCCCCTCCCCCCCCCCAATTTTTTCCATTGTAAATTCTTTCCTCTTGGTAATGAATCTATTTATTCATCCAAACAAAAAATATGAGACTCACTACCCGTAGAGCAATCTCAACTTCCATTGGTAATGGCACCTCTACCTCTCCCTCCCTCTAGCCCCTGGCACCCCTTAGGTATCCTCTTTATCATCAGCCCTAGAGCCATTTCCTCCTCAGGTTTGGACAAAAATGCCTTTGTCTCCTCTACTATCTCTACTAGTGGCTGGTCCCCTCCCCCTCCTCCCGCCCAGCTGACATTTGGTCTTCCCTCCCCACCCTTCCCCCCGGCTATAGGGGAAGAGAAGACAAAATCTCTTGGTCCCCTACATCCTCGGGCTCGTTCACCTCATCCATGGCTTGGGACTTTGTACGTTCCAAAGGCCCTCTTGTCCTTTGGCACAAAACCATCTAGCTTAAAGGTCATATCCCTTGCCACAGCTTCACGGCTTAGCATGGGATTGAGGATGTGGACCACCTCTTCTTCTCTTGTTCCTTCTCCTCTGTCATCTGGAAGAGAGTCCTTATGCGCTGCTGGCCTTCTAGAAAAAGGATCCTCCCCCTTAATTAAGAATGGATCTGGGTTGATATGATGTTTAGTGGCTCCATTATATGCGATATTGTCGGAAAGCTAGCCTTTTGTGCCCCCATATACCACCTCTTGCTAGAGAAAAATCTTTGTAAATGGATGTCCAAATCTTGTTCTTTTGATATAATTTGGAAGGCCATCTACTTTGATGTTAGCTCTAAGCTGGACTCCCTCCACCACTGAACGGTTAGTGACACCCCAAGGAATAGGCTCAATGTTGTCTCCTGGGGCCTCTCCTCCATCTTTCCCCTATAGTGATGGCTTGATTCTTTGAGGCCGGTTCCCCCCGTTCCCTTTTTTTGGGCTTGCTCCCCCTTCGTTGTTGGCTATAGCCTCCCCCTTCCCCCCTTTATATATTCTTTCCTCTCATAATATAATATTTAATTCGTCCAAAAAGAAAAAAACCTCTAGCAATGCTTATCTAATGTGGACTTCTTTTTTTTCCTTAAAACATTTCTTCAGTTCCTCGCTAACCAGATGTGACAAATTGTAAAATGAGGAATCATTCTCCATAGGACCTAACCCTTTTTTTTCCTGAATATAATTTGGGGCCAGAAGTCAAATAAAAACTTTGCAACTTTAGGTGTTATAGAATCAACTCCAAATAAATAGTATACGTACAGTAGTTATATCACAGAAGATAGATGTCTAGAGGAATCCACTTCCTTCTTACAAAGCACATCTGCTGGCCATGCTGATGATGGAATTATGTCCATCAAACCCTGATTTTATTATTTAATATTAAATTTTGTTGAATATGGTCAATAACTTGTCTAAATTAAACTAATGGACACAGGCCTCCTTTATTTATAATGTGGAGTGGAACATTCCAGAATTGAGTACAAGACAAAAATACCCCTATAAGAAAATTCTACCCTTATACCTAATTTACAACACTCCACTTAAGTTGGTGTATAGATATTGCACATGCCCAACTTGCATATAATAGGATGAAACATTTTGCTACCTAAACCTTTGGTAAATACATCAGTCAGTGTTCATTACTAGGAACAAAGGCACATAGATAAGACCTAACTCCAGCTTTTATTAATGAAATGATATTACCACCACATGTTTCATCCTATCATGCCGGACAGGGTTGTGAATAATGTTGATGGCCGCTTTGTTGTCACAAAAGAGCTTCATAAGAAGAGTAACAGGTATGGCCAAGTCAATGAGATGACCCTTAAGCCATAGAAGTTCACAAATACCGTGTGCCATTGCCCAAAGTTCTGCTTCAACACTTGACCGAGCAACAACAACTTGCTTGTTACTTCGCCAAGTAACAAGGTTAACCACATACAGGTGCCATAACCAAAGGTAGATTTGGAGGAGCTACACAGCAATTGTTGCAGGCGAAAATGCAAGGCAGAGCTAGCGGTCCTAGTAACAGTTAGCCACTAGCATTAAGGGCTAAGCAAAAGTGGTGGAGTACATTGTAGTGTGTAATTGACTAGGTAAGAGGACTTAACAAGTCCAGAGAGATGTCTAGAGAAGGGTCCTCAACTCCTCATTGACTTAATAAGGCCTGGAGGACAGAACGAGTCCTAGTAGTACCAAATCTAGGGGTAGAACAGTGGGGCCATAAGAAAGGCAGCGGTTAGCATAGTTATCACGGTGCCAAGGTAAACCAAGGTGTTGGAGGGCTGCCTAAGTGCTTAGCCGACAAGTCGCCCGCCTTAAGGCGAACAAGGTGACCAAGTGTTATTTTTTATTTTCCCTCTTTTCTACAATTACTTAGTATACTACATATACCTTGTATCATAAAAATCAATATTAAGCCACATCAAGTCATCAAAAATCAACATTAAGTCATAAAAAAACAAATATTTAGAGAAATGCTCTTATCTGTAATAATTTTTAACAGGTCAAACAATTTTATTTTTACATGAGACTTTTAGTATTAGGTATAGAACAAAACCAGCTTTCCAACAAGTCTAAGATTACTTAAATCTGAGTTTTAATGACAAATTAATGTTCCGGTTAAATTTATTTTAAAGTGCGCCAATGCTGTTAAAATTGTCTGAATGGAAAATAATTTTATGGACATCAAAACAAAAGATTATTTTACTGGACTTTTAGTTTTTAGCAATGTTTTACCATGATAATATTTATACATTTTTCAAAATTGAGAAAAATCCCACTATTTGAAAGTTGAAAATCTCCTTATAAACAAAAATCCAATTTTTGTTATTGGACTCGGGGCCAGGGGGTTTACTTTTATCCTTTTGGAATTTGATTTTTAAACTATTTTTATTGGATTCAAATAGGGGATTATTATCTTGTTTATGAATAATTCATTTACTTAAATGATATTTGGCACAATAAGTGCTAAAATATTAGGCGATATAGTGGAATAAGGCGACAATCGCCTAGACCCTAGGAAAACCGCCTGAATGCTAAGGTGGCACTTTGGAGACGCCTTGACAACTATGGTGGTTAGCAGGGTAAGTTGAGGCGACAGGCTCTAATCAACCATGCTCGGCTGCAGGAGGGAGGCCGAAGCCCTTAATGTTTATCATTTAAACTCCTTTTGTGATGAATTTAAAAATATACCTAAATATAATATTGCACTCTGATACCAAGTTGAAAAGTATATGGGTTTTTAGGGAAAGTGTCAGATTCTAAACGGGTCCTTAGGTTCATAAGGGGTTTAATGGTCCTTGTAATATTCTAGAACTTTCACTCCATTGTTATAAACAATGGAGGGTTGGTGTCATATTTGACACAAGTCATTACCACACCGCATAGTTCAGACTCACTTCGGTGCTACCATAAAGATCCTTCGAAGCTACAATAACCGTGAATACTTTAAAAGGTCCTTTCAAGCTTACCTTTTCTCTTATAGGATGATCCATCAGACTAGTTGTGGGGATACCCCGGCTTAGAATAGGGTTTCTGAGTAGAAGAATCACCACCTTTGTGAGGTAGCATGATCTCTTATATTTGAGATACATGTTCCTCCCCAGTACTGGAGTGACGAAATTCTCATTGATGCTTTTCTAATCAACGGAATGTCTTCTCGGGTTCATTCCTTCTGCTCTCTGGATCTTCTCTAAGGTTCCATTGCTTTTCTTACTCCTTCTAAGGTATTCGGTAGTATCTGCTATACTTGTGATCATCATCCTAACGAAAAGTTTGATCTTGTGGTCTCCGATGCATTTTTCTGGGCTATGCTCCTACTCAAAAAGGGTATCGGTGTTTTCATCTTCCCACTCAGCGATGGTTGTGACTATGGATGTTTTCTTTCATGAATCTGGGTCTTATTACACTGCGGCACCTCTTCAAAGGGAGTCTTCTTCCATTGCGGAAGATGTGCAACCTCTTGAACTTGCTACCCTATCGGTACCTGGTTTCAAGGGGAGGGTGATACTCCTACTTTGCCTCGGCCAGAGATATGTGTTTATAGTCGTAGACAGCTAACTCAGACCCCTACACATCCAGCATCTACCCTACCATGTTAGCTATCTCCTCTCAAGCTTGATCTTGCCCCCTTGGACCCAGGTAATTCTCCTTCTCCTTCTGTTGATCTGACTCTTGAGTTGCTTATGGCTGTTCGTAAAGGCTCTAGGTCTTGTACTTTACATCCTATTACTAGAAATGTTTCTTATGACTCACTTTCTCCTTCCTGCTATAGTTTTATGTCTTCTTTCCTCTGTGTCCATTCCTTATACTCGGCAGGAAGTGAGTGCAGACTCACAATGGTACGCAGTTATGGTTGAAGAGAAGTAGGCTCTGAAAAGAATGACAGATGGGATCTTGTGTCTTCCCTCACAAAAGAAGACAGTTGGATGTAAGTGGATCTTCATAATAAAACAGAAGGTTGTTGGTATAGTGGATCAATACAAGGCCATACTTGTTGCTAAGGGCTTCACTTAGACTTATGGGATTGACTACGAGGAGAGTTTTGCTCCAGTTGCTAAGATGAACACTATCCGTGTTATCTTAGCTTGTGCCACCAACTTAGATTGAGATCTCCAATAGCTAGATGTGAAGAATGCCTTCCTCCACGGGGAGCTTCAAGTGGAAGTGTAAATGGACATTCCTCCAGAGTTCACTTCCTCCAAAGCCTAAGGGAAGGTATGCAAGCTGAAGCAGGCATTGTATGGCTGAAGCAATCCCCTCGTGCTTGGTTTGGGCATTTCTATACGGCTATGGTTGCTATAGGTTACTCTCAAAGCAATGCCGATCACACTCTGTTCATCAAGAGATCTAGTGGGAAGATTGCTATCTTGATAGTCTATGTATATGATATTGTTGTTACTGGTGATAATCTGGTAGAGATCTCTCGCCTCAAGAGCTATTTGGGTAAAGAATTAAAGATCAAAGATATAAGACAACTTTGTTATTTCCTTAGCATTAAAGTTGTTAGGTCTTCTCGTGGGACTATTTGTCTCAACGGAAGTATGTGCTTGACCTTCTTTCTAAGACATGCATGTTAGGGTGCAACCCGGTAGATACTCTTATTGAAGCTTACAGTCACCTAAGTAGCAAAGAAGGTGATTCTGTGGATAAGGGGAGGTATTAAAGATTAGTGGGGTGTTTGATCTATCTTTCTCATACACGCCCTAACATTACATTCTCCGTTAGCCTAGTTTATCAGCACATGCTTGATCCTTACTCGACACATATGGAAGCTATATTGCATATTCTCCGATACTTAAAATCTACCCCAAGACGTGGCATCATTTTTTCTCTTAATGATCACTTTAGGGTGGAGGCCTTCATGAATGCTAATTGGGAAGGTTCTCCTTATAACCGCAGGTCTACTACTAGTTACTGTACCTTTATTGGTGTAACCTTGTTATATGGCGAAGCAAAAAGAAAGTCATGGTTGCCCGTTTAAGTGCTGAAGCAAAGTTCTGTGCTATGGCTCATGGCACTTGTGAGCTCCTATAACTTCATAGTCTTCTCACAGATTTGGCTATCCCTGCTACCCTTCCCATACGGCTCTTTTTTTTACAGCAAATCTGCTATTAGCATTGCTCACAACCTTATCAAGCATGATCTAACCAAGCATGTGGAGATCGATTGACACTTCATGAAAGAGAAGTTGGATATGGGTCCTTATCATTGTGCCTTTCGTTCCCAATAGTGAGAAACTGGCTGATGTATTTATTGAAGGTCTTAGTTGTAAGATGTTTCATCCTATTATCTGTAAGTTGGGCATATGTGATATCTATGCACCAGCTTGTGGGGGAGTTTTGTAATAATAGGTTTTAGGGAAAGTGTCATAACCTAAACGGATCCTTAGGTCCTTAAGGGGGTTTAATGGTTCGTGTAAGAAGAAAGTCTTGGTTGCCTATTCAAGTGCTGAAGCAGAGTTTTGTGCTATGGCTCATGGAATTTGTGAGCTCCTATAACTTCATGGTCTTCTCACAAATTTGGCTGTCCCTGCTACCATTCCTATACAACTCTTTTTTTATAGCAAATATGCCATTAGCATTGCTCACAACCCTGTCAAGCATGATCTAACCAAGCATGTGGAGATCGATTGACATTTCATGAAAGAGAAGTTGGATATGGGTCTTATCATTGTGCCTTTTGTTCCTAATAGTGAGAAACTGGCTGATGTATATATTAAAGGTCTTAGTTGTAAGATGTTTCATCCTATTATCTGTAAGTTGGGCATATATGATATCTATGCACCAGTTTGAGGGGGAGTGTTGTAATAATATGTTTTTAGGGAAAGTGTCATATCCCAAACGGATCCTTAGGTCCTTAAGGGGTTTAATGGTCCATGTAATATTTTAAAACTTGCTCTCCATTGTTATAAATAAAAAGGGCTCGTGTTATATTTGACACAAGTCATTATCCCATCCAATAAGAAGAATTGAGAAGAAAAGATTAAGAGAACGAATTGGCTTGTCAAAGATGATAGAGGCCAGTTTTATTTATAATGAGATAACATTTACAAATAATGTATGGTATTAGCTAGGCTTGAGTCATAACACAATCACAATCCTTAGCCTACATACAATGAACCTAGATAGTCTAGTCATTTAGTTTATCCTTTAACATGATGCAAAATATTTTTTTTTTGCATGAATAAATAATTCATTACCAAGAGAAGAAGAATATACAAGGGAGAGCTGGGGGGTGGGAAGGAGGCAAAAGCCAACTAAGAGCAGAGCTCAAAAAATAAAATGAGGCCACATTACAGAAACACTAAGGCTAGACAATATGAACCCAATTCTGATTATGGGCCCAACCAAGACAGAACCAAAAGAGGGAAGGCATGTGGTGGTCAAGGGGGCTGGGTGAGGTTAACCTAAAGGTTCCAAGAGGTGATGATGTGGGAGTTTCTGAGGGAATTAGGAACTGGGCAGTTATAGAGAGAGTGGCAGATATGGGCTTTGGAAGCAACATCAAAGTAGATAACTTTCCAAATCTTATCCAAAGATCGAGATTTGGGGGTCCATCTACGGATGTTACGCTCCATCCAAAGGTGATTGATAGTAGCACAAAAAGCAAGTTTTCCAATAGTGTCACAAATGGTCAAACCAGAGGACATGTCGACCCATATACATTCTCTGTCAAAGGGGAGGATGGGTCTTCTAAAAGGCCAGCATTTGGAAAGGACAAATTTCTAAACTTGATTAGAAAGGGGCAAGAGAAGAAGAGGTGCAAAATGTCCTCGTTACCCGAAGGACAAAGGCAGCAGGTAGGATTGATGGGTATCTGGTGATGGATGAGAAAGGCTTGGGTGGGAAGGCATCCAGACAAGCAACGCCAAAGAGTGAAACTCTAACGAGGGATGTGCCCTTTAAACCAAACAAGTCTATGCCAGGGAACAGGCAGGGAAGGGGTGCGGACAAAGGATCATGCGGAGGCAGAAGAGAATATCCCATTAGAAGAGGGGAGCCAAATGCAATAGTCTTCTCTGCCTTGATATCCAGGGGGGATGGGGAGAGGGAGGACCAGAGATCAAGTAGAGGAGGGGGGCAGGAGGGAGTGACCAACCATTGGGAGAAAGAATGGAGGACACTTGGGCATTAATAGGAATGCCGAAGGAATAAATGACTCCAAGGGACACCAAGTGAGACAAGATGCCCCAATGATGCCAAGGGTCCTTCCACAAGGAGGTAGCTTGCCTGTTTCCAATTGAATAGGAGATGGCAGAAAGGGCCAAGTGTCTGTGCTCAAGGATTTTCCTCCAGATCCAGGACGCATCAAAAGGGAGAGGGGCAGTCCAAAGAGTGTTACTACTGAGCAAACCCAAGTGGACCCAGTCAACCCATATACTTTTCTAGTTAGAGATGATCTTCCAAATAAGCATGAGCACACCAACAGAATTGGAACCTTTGATTCTTCTGATTCCAAGCCCACCTTTGGATTTGGGAAGGTAGACCTTCTAGCTGAGGGGTCCGAGGAATTTGAACGAATCAGAACCTTTCTAGAGGAAGGAGCAGAGAAGCGCCTCAAATGACTTGATGACGGAGGTCGGGAGGACAAAGGTGCCAAACCAGTAGAGGTACATGGATTGGAGGACCAATCTGATCAAGGTTAGGCGGCCAGCGAAGGAAAAGAGCTTACCTTGCCAAAGTTGGAGCTTTTTCCTCAATTGATCAAGCAATAGGGAACAGTGATGGGAAGATAGCTTGGTGGAGATGAGCGGTAGGCCCAAATATCTAACAGGCAAGGAGCCTAGCGGAATGCCGATGATACGCAGAAGGGTGGCTTAGACCTTAGGAGAGATGCCAGAGAGGAAGATATTGAACTTAAGGAGATTGATTTTGAGACCTGAGAGGGATTCAAAGGTGTGAAGGTTAGACATGATATTAGAGATTGAGAGGGTGTCGGCTTTGGAGAATATCATGATGTCATCAGTAAAAGCCAAGTAGGAGAGAAGGGATTTGCATTTGGGTATGGGAAAGAAGAGGTGGAGGTCCGTGGCTGATTGGATAGAGTGAGAAAGAACTTCCAAGGAAATAGAGAAGAGGGGAGAGAGGAAGCACCCTTAACGGATACCTCAGCCAGAAGGGAAGTAGCCAGTAGGGCTACGATTCACTAAGACCGAGAAGCAGGGGGTGGAGATGCAAGAATGGATCCAATTAACAAATGAGGTAGGGAAGGACATCTGGAGCAAAACGTTGGTAATAAAGTCCCAACCAATTGTATCAAACTCTTTGCGAATGTCAATTTTCAGGAGGGCAGCCAGAGGGTGAGACTTTCGGTCAAAACCGCAAACTATCTCGTGACAAAGGATGATGTTGTCAGAAATACTTCTACTAGCAATGAAAGCAGATTGATTGGGACTGACGAGAGAGTCAATAACTTTCTGGATCCTGTTTGCCAAAATTTTAGCAATAAATTTATAGAGGAGGTTACAGAGAGAAATGGGCCAGTAATCTTTCATAGAAACCGCACCCTCCTTTTAAGGAATGAGGCAAAGGAAGGTGTGGTTTATCCCACCTATTTGGTTAGGATTGTAGAATAAACTACGCACTGCCAGAATGTGATCATTACGAATAGTATTCCAGTAGGCAGAGAAGAAGCCCATGCTAAAGCCGTCAGGACCAGGGGCCTTGTTAACAAACCAAGGGTTTGTCATGAGAGTAGGGATACCATTCACTAAGACCGAAAAGCAAGGGGTGGAGATGCAAGAATGGATCCAATTAACAAATGAGACAGGGAAGGACATCTGGAGCAAAACGAAAGTCCCAACCAATCGTATCAAACTCTTTGTGAATGTTAATTTTCAGGAGGGCAGCCAGAGGGTGAGACTTTCGGTCAAAACCACAGACTATCTCGTGACAAAGGATGATGTTGTCAGAAATACTTCTACCAGCAATGAAAGCGGATTGATTGGGACTGACGAGAGAGTGAATGAATTTTTGGATCCTGTTTGCCAAAACTTTAGCAATAAATTTGTAGAGGAGGTTACAGAGGGAAATGGGCCAGTAATCTTTCATAGAAACCGCACCCTCCTTTTAGGAATGAGGCAAAGGAAGGTGTGGTTTATCCCACCTATTTTGTTAGGATTGTAGAAGAAACTATGCACTGCTAGGATTAGATCATTACGAATAGTATTCCAGCAGGCAGAGAAGAAGCCCATGCTAAAGCCGTCAGGACCAGGGGCCTTGTTAGCCTTATGGGAGAGGATGGCCGAGAAAATTTCGTCCTCACTGGGAATAGATTAGAGGGAGGGGAGAAGTATCGTTAGGGACGAATTTGTTGAGGAGATTGGGAGGGATAGTGGGAGAAGGGGTTGTGGGATTAGAGTGGAAGAGCCTTTGGAAGTGAGAGAAGGCTTCGGACTTGATGAGGTCAGGGGAAAAGAGCTCAATCCCAAAGGGGGAGATGAGTTTGGGAATGGTGCAGGCATCATTTCTCACTTTGAGAGAGCAATGGAAGTAAGCAGAATTAGAATCTCCTAAATCAAGCCATTTGATGCGGGATTTCTAGCTGAGGAAGCTTTCTTCTTGGTCCAGAAGCAAGGAGAGAGCCTCATAAGTAGCTTTTTCTTCCTCAGCCAGAGAGGGGTTGAGGAGATCAAGTTGGAGCCTGGACTGAATGGAGAGGAGCTTGTCACGACCCACAGAGACTTGGGAAGAGATGTTTCCAAAGGTGGTGGAGTTCCACAGCTTTAAGGTGGCTTTGACATTTTTTAGCTTTCTGGCGAAAGTAAGAAGGGGGGATAGGGAGCGGGGGAAAGGAATATTCTAAGCATTGTGAACGAGGGCCTGAAAGTCAGGATGAGAGATCCACATGTCAAAAAATTTGAAAAGTTTTGGACCAAAGCAGTGAAAAGGAAGGACATAGATCCAAGATACCAGGGAGGTCGAAACAGGTATGGGATGAGGGAAAGGAGTCCAGCCATGCTACATTAACAAGGGCTCTGTCAAGCTTGCCACTCTATGAGGGCCAAATCTTCTGTTGTGCCGAGTAAGCTTGACTTCCAACCGCCTTAGATCAGTGAGATTGAGGACATCGATACAATCATTGAAAGAATTGACTGCCATAGCATCAATGGGATTTCCCCCATGCTTTTCATAACTGAAGCGGATGACATTAAAGTCTCTGACAATTCCCTAAGGTCTGGTTCCCACTTCCCACAGAGGGGCAAAGGAAAGTAGATCAGACCAAAGGGGAAGTCTGAGGGAGGCCTGATTATGGGCATAGATGATGGAGAGGAAGCAAATGAAGGGACCAACTCCTTTAGATGTGACAAGTAACATGATGCAAAATATTAAAAAGTCTAAGCACACAATTCCTCTACGGCTTTCAATTTAAATGAAACCAATGTTCACACTCAATTGCTTTTATCATGCAGAAAAGCATCCATGATCATACTAACTCAAAGAGACCACCAAATTGATCACTAGATTGAGCCAATATTAACTAGAAAAATAAGAGAAATGATGTTTTTCTTAGTGGAAAGGCCAAGATCCTGATTCCCTGCTTCAAAATGAGATGAAAAACTACTGTGTACTTGAGTTGTGGTTTGGTTGTTGGGGCACACGTTAGCCCTAAAAAGGTTTAGAGTTGGGCAAAGCAAACTTGGCATGTTGCTGCACAAAATAAGATCAAAATGAGGTGGGGAAAAGCATCATATATGAACTCAAAGGCTTACCCTTCCGTCCAGCTTCAAATAATTTCTTGACAGCCTCACCACTTGACTTTGGGATCAACACAACAGGAATGGTGACATTAAGAGAAGTATCATTTCCATAGCATGGCATTCCAGCACTTATATCTGGAAAAAAAGACAACCAGAAAAAAGGTTAGACTCCAATATTCACAAAAAGATAATGGGTTAATTGATAGAAGTCTTTGAGAAAGCAACTCTCCCTAACTGTTTATCAAACAAGAAACAAGATATTAACTGTTTATCAAACAAGAAACAAGATATTGTCCTGCTATTAAAAAATAACAATAATGACACACAAGCAGTTAGATTTTAAAAAATAATAAACATACAGGCAGTATTGCATATGGGACTCCACAATACATGGTGGGACCACTTTTTCTTGCTGCCCAAAGGGCCAGTAAGCCACAAATACTATATGGTCTGCATTCCCTAACAATAAGATGATAATTATGATCATGTTAATGAAATTATGATAACATTGTAAGCACATATGGCTACCTTCTGAATCATTTATCACCAGTAAACCAGATGCACCTCCAGATTGTGCAACTTCTGCCTTAATTGTGAATACACACTCACCACGCATAGATAAGGCAATAGAATTGGATAACTGCAGAAATGCCAGCTTGTTTAAGATATAAGGTGAGAATGCAAATAAACAAAACAAATGCAAGGAGAGGATGAGATAGATTAGTTGACCAACTCTAGCCATAAGTTAAATACAGCATGTGTAAAACAATGAAACCAAAAACTACTATTTTCATTGATGCAATACAATGGTATAAGTCCACTCTTAATGATCATCTTGAATAAAAACGTGAGTAATGAGCGAGCATGGCGTTGAGGTGGGCCTCGGGCCAATGGTAAGGTTGCTCCATTGCAACCTAGTGGTTGCAAGTTCGAGTAAGGAAACAGCCTCTCCGCGAAGCAAGGGTAAGGCTGCATAGATTTTGACCTCCCCAGACCCCGCAGTGGCAGGAGCCTTGTGCACTGGGTACGCCCTTTTATGAAAGAGTAAGCATTGTTCCACTATGTATAAGTTATAGCAGAAACAATTAAAATGCATTAGCAACAAGTCGCAGATTGGGGGGTGTCCACTCTTATGATAACCTTTTTTTCCCTTTTTGGTGCAATACTTTTGTGATCACCTTGACAAATAACGAGTACAAAATATATGTTCAATATTTTAGTTTGCTAATAATATCAACTGCAGAAAGGGATATTGAAAGGCTACATCTCTGACAGGTTCAGTGAGAAGATGCAGTGGAAATGCTAGAGGTAACCCCATAATTGATCCTAATGTTACCCAGCCACTTGGGTGAGCTCAAGTTTCTGCATCTCAAGTTGACATCATAGCCCTCTTCAAGAAGCCATGATGAACCAAGCCAGAATATTCAGTAGTGATCTTAGTTTGGGCTGTTTTTGCATGCCAAAATGGAAGGGATGGTTTAACACCATGTGTGCAAAGGGCTAGTTCAGCAATTTCCTTGTTTAATCTCAGTTATTGGAGCTTACTATTGTGATTTTCTTTTTGACTGTCACAAGTGAGTATGATCGACATACAAACTTTAGTTGCTTTCAGTGCAAGTGTAAAACTGGACAATCCTCAGCAATCTTCTATTATCTTTCCCTTTCCTCTTATTTCTTATTGTTAAAATCGTTTTCTTTCTGTTGGGTCTGAGTTATTTTTTGTCTTCAAGTGCTCAAAATGTATTCCTAATTCTCTCATAACTTTTGTTTTCAACTTTAATGTGCAAGTTAAATGAACTTCTCCTTTGGAGACATGAGTAACAGAAAATCCACTAGGTATTAATCATTTTAGACAATGATAGATACACTATAGTATGAATCACCATGCCCATGGAGACATAATCTAAATTTCTCATGTCTCGTCCATGATTTCCACTGTTCATAAAGAACTCCAACAACATCGATAAGGTTTCCACAAACATCCACAGAACTCCAAGAAGTACTTCCACTTCCACAGAAATAGGATTCCAAAGTTTGCTTCCCTTGCATGAAAGAAGACAACTCTGTTTCAAGATCAAGATGAGCTTATTCTCTTGTTCATTGGAGATTTGTTATGGAAGGCACCTCAATTATTGCTGGCTGTTTCCACAATTTATGGTGATTGGCATGCCAACCTTGGCTGCCTCATCAACCATCTACTCCCCATTGAATGCCCAAGGCAATCACCGTTTAACTTATGTCTGATAGGAATGAACTTCACTTAACAACAAATAATTAACCCTACCCACAACCACAAGTAGAACTGTAAGGTTGAAATTCCAGCAACAAAGGTGATCGATGGCTATGGAACGAAGGCTTAGATCAAGCTCAAGTTCTGTCGAATGGGAAGTAAGGGTAGAGGAATAGTATCCCGAAATTTATGGGGATCTAATGGTTGGATCAATGGTTATAATAGGAGGAATAAAGATAGAAACTGTGACCGAAAATCCCAATCCCCCTCTGCCCACCTTAAGATTAACATCCATAAAGCCTTCGGTTCCATCCGTTGGGACTTCATCTTCCATGTCCTCTTATCCATGTCCTTCGCCCTCCCCTTTGTCAACTGGATCTATGCCTGCATTTCTTCCCCTTCTCTCTCTGTCCTTGTTAATGGCTCCCTAACCGGTTACTTTGCCCCTTCGGTGGGGATCAGGCAAGGATGCCCCCTCTCCCTCCTTCTCTTCTTCCTAGCTCTTGAAGTCCTTTCCAGATCCATCCAAATCAAAATTGATGACTTTCTCATCTCCCTTATCCTCAAATGCAAATCTATCAACCTCACCCACCTTGCTTTCGTTGACAATCTTATGATCTTCTTCAAAGCTGATTCTCAATCCATTGATTCCATTCTTTCCTCCCTCTGCCTCTTAGAGTCCATCTTGGGTCTCTGCATCAACCATCTCAAATCTAGCATCTTCCTCTGGGGCGCCTCTGCTGACACAAAAGCCCGCCTTCTTCTCCTCAGTGGCTTCTCCCTCGGTTCCCCTTCCGGTTAAATACCTCAGCTTCCCTCTCGTAACCTTTAGGCTAATTGCCCATTATTGCTCCCCCATACTAGATAACATCCGCAAGTGGCTCCAACTGTGGAAAGGCAAGCTCCTCTTCTATGCAGGTCAATTGGAGCTTATCAGATCTGTCCACCAATCTTCCTATATTTACTGGTCGGGTGTCTTTTCCCTCCCCAAGGCTACCATCAAAGCCATGGATGTCACACCCCGCCTCAAATTGGCCAAGGTATGCGGCACTGGACACCCACATCCAGTTAGCCTAACCCTCCAGGATCACAAATGTTGTACCTTAATTTCACAAATGCCACCAAAATCACCACTAAAATCAGAATACACTAATAAATCATACAATTAGCACTGGTGATGTACTAAAATGATAAACTACATTATACAATTTCCAAGTTTAAAAACGACCACATGTTATAATATTACTTACTATACATTTCATAAATATATACATTAAAAGGAATATCTGAAATAATAGAAGTGAAGTCCATCAGCATCCTTGTGTCTCGCGGACACAAGCTCACAACCATCGCTGAAATCCAATCCTGCCTTAGCACCGGTTCCACCATCTAAAAAAGTAATCAACGAGGGGTGAGCTTCACAAGCCCAGTGAGGAGTGTACATGCAAGCACACACAAACAAATCATGCAATGCATGCTCAAACAAATTAGATGATGCTTATGATTCAATTTTAGCACATAATACCTAGCAAACAATTACTAAGTCCAGGATAAGGTCTCAGTGCTACTATAACATAGGTGGTATCCCTGGTCCCGGAAAAACCATCAGTCACCCAGCGGTACAAGCTAATTACGATTCAGGAGTCTGCAGGTCCCGGAAAACCCATCGTTCATCCCGTACACCCTTAATGAGTAACCCCACCCTATAGCCATGGTCCCAAAAAACCCATCGGTCACCAGAGCTATAGAACAGTCACAATCCTGAAAATCCCCTCGGTCACTCATGTTGTGGAGCAGCCACTGTCCCAGAAATCCCCTCAGTCACCCCTGCTGCATCCGCCTCTGAGTACAGTATGTCATACTGCAGATATGGTACTCTCACAAACATACCATCCCCTGGGATTAGCCAGTACCTAACCCCTACTGGCAAGGGGTGTAGCACCAGGGTTTGTGAGTCCTAACCAGATGCAATCAATATAAATGTGTATACCATCACCATACATCACACACTATACACACACACATCCTCTAACCTCTAGGCCTACGGTATGGAAATGCACCTCGGCCACACCGTGCCCCGGACCGTCAGAGCCACAGTCATACTATACTACTGACCTCTAGGCCCATGGTCTCGGATCCCCCCCTGGGCCAAACCATGCCCTATACCATCAATACCACAGTAACAACTATAGGCCTCATACACAGAACCACAATCCATATTCACAGCTCAAAATCACATAACCACAATAACTTACCTCACTTACCTCCACAACCCAGAAACCATTCCATAGCCTCGTCATTACATATTCACAGGTTAGCAAAAATAATAACAGAAGAGTAGCAGTTCAATTATATCACAAGCACAAAATAACAACTTGCATAACAATAATGTCACAATTCACACGTATGCATGATTCACGCAAAATAGAAAAGAATTCAGAAACACTCCGTAAAATAAAGTCAAACACCCACTCACCTCAAAACCCAAATTATAGTGTACGATAGATCCCCCGCAATCAATTGCATGTCCTCGCTCCATAAGTTTTAGGTTCCTAAACCAATGTGTATCATTTTTGTTAAACATTTATATACGTAATGTGACTACATACAGGTTCACTACTAAACCCAAAACAATTCCTAAAGTCCTATGTAGTAACCCAATTAAAGTTTCGAAAAAGCCCTCGAACTACCCCTACCCATAGGGTTGATTCGGGTAAACAGGTAACGATCATAACCCACAAGGGGAGGAGAAAGGGCAATCAAAGAAAAGGTGAGAGGTGTCTTCCTGACCATTCCAACAGAGGCAGCAGGTGGGGGGGAGAGATATGGTAGGAGATGAGGAAGGCTTAGGTGGGGAGGCAATTGGAGAGAGGGGCTCTCCAGACAATAAAGCTATGGCGTGGGAAATGGCCTTTGAACTAAACAGTTTTATGCCAGGGGACGCAAGGGAAGGGGATTGGATGAGATTTTAGTAGGTAGCGGAGAAGGAGCCCGTAGGGGAGGGGGTCTAGATTATTTAGTCGGCTCTTAAGGAAGGGGGGTGGGAAGGGAGGGGAGGGAATGCCAAATGGTACCAAGAGAGGGGGTGTCGGTAGTAGGGTGCCAAGAGGCAAGGGAGATGAGGATACCATAGAGGTCCTAGGAACACCAGAGGAGTAAATAAGGCTATTCCCCATAATCAAGGAGAGGACACCAGCCGAATGCCAGTTGTCGAGCCAAAAGGATGTGGTGGACCCATCACCAATGCGAGAGCGGATGACAGATATTGCAAGGGGTCTGGCAAGAAGAATCTTATGCCAAACCCAAAAGGAATTGGGATTACAGGTGGTGGTCCAAAGAGAGTCTTTATGGAGGAGGGAGGAGTAGACCCAACTGACCCATATACTAGGTTTTTTGGAAACAACCTTCCAGACCACCTTAAGGATAGTAGCGGAGTTGCCATCTTTGATTCTCCTAAGGCCAAGGCAGCCTTCTAACTTAAGGAGGCAAATGGAGGACCAGCGGAGGGGGTGAAGGAATTTTAAGGAATCGGAACCCTTCCACATGAATGAGCATAAAGGGGGTTCAATAGATTTGATAATGGTTTTGGGTAGCTGGAACACTCCAGACCAGTATATGTAAGATGATTGAAGGACTGATCTGATGAGAACTAGGCGGCCCACATAGGAAAGGAGCTTGCCTTTCCAAAGTTGGAGTTTCTTGCGGATTTAGCTAAACATGGGAGCGCGATGATGGGCAATGAGCCTGAAGGAGATGAGGGGAAGGCCAAGATATTTGACAAGCAGAGAGCCAAAGGAGAAGCCAGTGAGCTCGAGGAGGCGGGCTTTGCTAGAGTCAGAGACAGGCTTTTCTAGAGTAGGAGACTCCGGCAAGGAAAATAAGGGATTTAAGCAGGTTAATGCGGAGGACAAAGAGGGATTCAAAGAGACAAAGGGAGGAAAAAATGGATTGGATGGAAGTCTCATCGGTTTTTAAGAAGATCATAAGATCATCCACAAAAGCAAGATAGGAGAGCTTGGAGGCTTTACATTTAGGGATGGGAGAGATGAGGAGGTTATCGGTTTGGGATGGATAGATCTCGAGAGGACCTCAAAGGCGAGACAGAAAAGGAGAGGGGAGAGTGGGCAACCCTGGCGGATGCCAACAGAGGATGGGAAATAACTAGTAGGGGAGCCATTGACAAGGACCGAAAACTTGGGAGAGGAGATACATCAATGAATCTAGTGGGAAAATGAGGGAGGAGAGGATATGGCTAGGAGCACTTGGGAGATGAAGTCCCATCTGATAGTGTTTAAGGATTTATGGATGTTAATCTTGGGAAGAGCTGAAGGGGAGTAGGACTTCCTATCAAAGCCTCTGACAATATCATGATAGAGGATAATGTTGTCAGAGATGCTCCTGCCCACAATAAAAGCGGATTGATTGGTATTGATAAGAGAGTCGATGATAGTCTGGATACGATTGGCTAGGATCTTAGCAATGAATTTATAGAGTAGACTGCAAAAGGAGATAGGTCTGAAATCAGTCATTGATGAAGCACCTTCAATGTTGGGGATGAGGTAGACAAAGGTGTGGTTAATGGAATTGATTCGAGAGGGGTTGAAGAAGAAAATTTTGATGGCTTTGGAGAGATCATCGCTAATGTTATCCCAACAAGAGGAGAAAAACCCCATGCTGAAGCCATTATGGCCGGGGGCTTTGTTGGGTTTGCAGGAGACACCCCTCTCTTTACTAGGACATATTGGAGTAAGTCTCTAGGGACTCTGCCATAGGCTTTTTCTAGGTCAATAAAGCCATATGGAGATCTTCTTGATATCTCTATACCTTTCCATGAGCCTCCATAATAAGTAGATAGCTTTTGTTATGGACCTACCTAACATAAAGCAAATTAGTTGACCGAGATATGAGTCTCTATTCTCAAGTGGGCTTCAATAACCTTCTCCCAAAGTTTTATAGTATGGCTCATAAGCTTTATGCTTCTATAGCTTTAGCTTTATTCTAACAACTTCTCTAAACCCATTATTACAACAAGAATAAAGAGAGAAAAATTGTTGTGACAGCTTCAAAACAAGATGCCACAGGGTATATAAATGGCAGGAATGCCTTCAACAAAGCTTGGAGATGACATCAACCTCATCATAATAACAACAGTAAGGCAAGGATCTTATCCTATCAGGTCTTATACTATGGGGTCTGGGAGTAGTATTACTTACCAATCCCATTTTTTCTGCCTTTTCATTGGGATTGGTTCTTGTTTGTATATCCTTATTCTATATTCCATCAAACAACCATTTTGTA
>NC_056568.1:12127426-12133164 GCF_013358625.1 Macadamia integrifolia | reverse complement strand
GACTACAAGATCAAACCAGACTTTAGAACAAGACTTGATCAGTAATGGTCAACAAATTGGGATTCATTTATCGACAAACAAAGCGTTGGGTCGAACTCTTCTTTGGTGTCAAGGTAATAGCTATGAATAGTCATCGACTCCCAGTAAAGGGTAGAAGAATGGGACCTATTATGGGATTGACGGTACCTTCCACCAAGCATCACAGTAGCAGCGCCATAGGGCGCTAAAGAGCTCGTTCACGTTTAATGTTTGGTTGAACAATAGATCATGCATCAAAATCAACACAGCTTAGGAATAGGTCTGTGATACTTCAATTGGCCTACGGTTGTGGAAAAATAAAATTAGAAACCAGGAGAAGAAGGTGATATGACCAAGGCCTCTCACCTATGGCCTTGGTCAGTCTCTCACCAACCACAGGGTCATCTCACCACTCAACTGTATCTCACAGCAACAACAGTGGCACAAGCCAATATTCATTCAACTATTCAAAATCGTGGGTGTGGGCATAGGCTCTAAGACCCTTACAATATAGTCACTAGAAAAAAAAAAACAGAAAAATAGATAGTGTTGAAGAGTCCTACATATGTAGTAGGGCTGCCTTGTACAATAAGGAAACTGAAAAATAGAAACAAACGAAAATAGTAACTAAAAGGATCCTAATCAGATAGATTCCCTATTTATAGCAACAACCTCAGAAATAGAAAGTTACCACTGATATTGGAAATAAAATTATAAAAAAAATCCCCACATAAGGACTAGATATCATGTAGTAATGGCCCAAACCTAGCCCAGAAACTGGACCAAACCCAGTCACAAAGGCTGGCTCGATATGGGCTACGCTGGCTGGCCATCTTCTCTTCATCCTCGACCTCAAGTTTTAAAAAATTCAAGGGATCAATTGTGTCTGATGAATATCCATCCACATCTGATCGCAGTATTCTGATAGCTCAGAGATGTTTGGAATGTAGTCTTTGAGGCTGGGAGCTTCCTCTCCAAATAAATTTGGTGGTATGACAAACTCTATGCTCAATCTATTAATTAGCTTTGTCTGTTTTGAATTCTTCAATATAGATCTCTTCAGTATAATCTTCTATGTGTTGATATTTTGTCATTGAAGCTTCAAGCACTGTCTCCTCTTTATCATTACAGTTCATTGTGATCATTTCAGCTTTATCTTCAACTTCAAGCTCCTTTTCTTTAACTGATGCTCCTTCAATTTGCTACAATAGTGTAAATTTGAGTTCAGTCTTCCCCTTAACATTGTTTGTGTCAGACTTCTAAGTTCTAACACTCTAACTTGCAAACTGAAATTTATAGACAACTACTTCAAGTTCTCTTCAGCTTTATATGCCTTTTAATGGTAATTTTGTCAAAGGGAGAGCTTTCTTTGGATGTTTTCTAATAGTTACTTGTTCTTCAACTCATTTTTCATCTGCCTCCAAGTCCTAAGTTCACGTATTCTAACCTTGAGCCTTTCTTCATGGTTTCTCCACCATGCTTTAGCATGACCAATCAATCGCAAGTAAATAAATCTAAGCTTCTACTCCTCTGTCAAGTCATACCAGTCAAAATATTCCTAAGAGAATCTAACCAATCAAGGAATAGGCATAGTTTCATCTGTCTAGCAAAGTAAGGAACTTCTGGCTTCATCTTCTTTGTAATAACATCAGTCCTAGGAGGGGCATAATATCCAAGTACAGAATCAATATGCTGCACCATCCTTGCCATGCCTTCAGTCAACTGCGTCAACATCTGAATCACTTGAACATTAGAGTTATGGATCTGGTTTGTGGTGGTAGGATTGCCCTCAATCATAGGTCTGATACCAAGTTGATAGGACTAAAATTCACTCAACAGCAACAAAGTTAACCTCAACCCACAAGTAGAACCATAGTGTAGAAATTCCAGCAACAAAGTTGATCGATCGCCAAGAAACCAAGTCTTAGATTAAGCCCAGGTTCTGATTCAATGGGAAGTTAGGGAAGAGGAACAGTATCTGTATCCCCACATTTGATGGGGATCCAATGGTTGGATTGATGGCTATAATAGGAGGAATCAAGATAGAAACTGAGACAGATTTAGCAACAATCAAAATATAGCAAACTGCTGGGCAGATTAACACCTAATTTGGGTCAAAGGTGATGTCTAATGAGTGGATTATTTCCCTAAGAATCACATCAAACTGATGGTTAGATGAAGAGATAATAACTTAGTCATGAAATCAGTAAGTAGGTCAGATTTAGTAACTTACTAATCTGCTGCAGAACTAACCATTAGATCATAGTTGTCATGGAGTCTAGCGACCAAGGGGTTGGAGGGGGTCTAGATGCAAGGTGATACCATCAAGGCATCCGCAAGGTGCCTGGATGCCTTGACAACTATGATTAGATGGAGCTTGGCGTCTGATCGATGAAGGGTCTCCAACAGTAGATGAACTCTTTGAAACACCACGAGGATTTGCTGGACAGATTGGAGAATATAAGAAAGAGAAAATTGCTGCATCAGAACTTCAAAATCAAGATGCCGCATGGTATGTGGATGGCAGGAATGGCTTCAATGGAGCTTGATATCACCTACAGAAACTTCACTCCAATAACACAGCAGGGCAGGGATCTCATTCTTAGGAAGAAGTCTCAGACAGCTTCAATAGGCCTAAGGTTGAAGAACAATAAAAATACAAACAGGGGGAGGAAGAAGGGGATGGATATGACCAAGGCCTCTCACCTATGGCCTTAGTCAGTCTCTCACTAAACACAAGGGCATCTCACCACTCAACTGTATCTCACAGAAATAACAGTGGCACAAGCCAATATTCATTCGACTCTAGCCTCTAAGGCCCTTACAGTATATAGAGGGTACTGCTGCCTCCAGAAAAGGAAAACAGCAAAATAGAAAGTGTCCAAGAACAGTCCCACACATGTGGTAGGGCTGCCTTGTACAATAAGGAAATTAGAAAATAGTAACTGATAGAATCCTACCACATATGTAGTAAGATAGATTGCTTTCTGCCTTGTACAATAAGAAAATTAGAAAATATAAGCAAATGAAAATAGTAACCAATAGGATCCTACCACTTACGTAGTAAGATAGATTTCCTATTTACAGCAACAACCTTAGAAACAGAAAGTTACTAGTCTAAAGATACTAGAAAAAAAATTAGAAAAAATATCCCCACACCCAGCCTCAAAGGATGGCTCAATACGGGCTGGGCTGGCTGGCCATCTTCTCTTCCTCCTCCTCCGATCTTCATCAATGTCCTAACAAAAGTAAAAATGCATGAAGCTTGGTATCTCTTTCACCACCATTCCGATTCTTAGAATCTAATCACCAGCTTTTCAACAAGGAAAATCAAAATACAAATAAGGGGGGAAAAGACATCTAGAAACAATGTACAATAACTGGAATTTCACAATATAATGAGCAAACCATCCAAATATGGATGTTGGATCAACAATAATGTCTTGCAAACTTTACCCCAACCGAATCTCATCAAGTTAGGGAATGACAATTTTTCACTTTCAGCAAGCAATCCAGCTAAGAAAAGTGCTTTTTATTGCCTTCAAGCCAAGGCAGAGGAGGAGGATTGGTGAGTCAGTATGGCAGATGACATCATAAAAAACAAATAGCCAAATCTTTCAGCTCAGTTGAATGGAAAATTAGTCGTGTACCTGACTCCATGTAGTCAAGACGAAGCTCTTTAGTCAAGTGAAATCCAAGCAGAGATATAATGGAATAAGTAGATGCAAAGGAAAAAATAACTAATATGCACACTATACCAAGTAATTTCTGAAACATATATTAGAAAGATAGCAGAAGCTCAATCCCCTCCCGGGGGGGGGGGCAAAGGAGCGGTTGGACCTTAGAAGAGGAACTAGAGCAGCAATTTAAGGGATTTGCAGAAACAGCAGGCAACTTTAGAGCTTTGTCTTCCTGAGTTGGCACAAAAGCACCAAATTTAGCACTTAATCCTTCTAATATTTCACCTTTAGAACCATCAATCCAGCTCTTCACCAAAACCTGGAATCATATTTAGAGAGTACACCAAATCAATATACTTGAAACTGTAACATGTCAAAATAGAGGTTAACTGAATAATATATCTTTTTCATCAGAATAACATATAAACTGACCAAAAAATGTGCATTAAATAGGCTTTAGCAATCAAGGGACGAAATCCTATTATATATCTCTTAAAAAAAAAGAATAGGATTGAAGAAAGGCAGCGTGTTATATAAATGGATATGTTAAAAATGAATCATTCACCAGACAAAGTTTTCATGGTATGACTATGAAGCTCATTGACTCAAGGAGACAAGTGGCTCAACAAACTGCACTGCATATAAACAAGGAAGCTGCTACTAATGCAATGATGAATGTCCACGTATGGAAGTTTTAACATGCAATGGAACTAGAATGGAAAAAATCACATATAATCCCAAATCCAGGAAAAAAACCATGTATGGCCAGACTCACAGGATCAAAAATCCAGTTTGAAAACCAAGACTATCAATGAGATCGCTAATGGCTAACACTAAGGTACGGAAGTCCATTCATAGATACTGGACAGTCACAACACAGTCTATTCACTAGCTTAGCATACCCCTGAGCCCCAGTAAATATCACAAGCAGCTATCCACTTTCAACCCAAAATTCAACCAGGCAAAAGATATTGAATGATTGAGTTTCTGGTTCTGAACTTCTGATACATCTTGTAAGTAAATATGAACTTCCCAAAGGAGGATGATGAAGCACAGCCTACAGTTATGTATTTTCCAAGGCTGAACTACAGGTAAAGAGGTGGAGAATAGTGCAAGGTCAAATAAAGAATCAGGGACAAAGATATGAAATCTGGTATTGGTATGGGACTTGAACAGTAACTAGGGAAACAGCATACAAGAATGAGAAAAACACCAAAAATTAAGATAGAATAGGTTTACTGTTTAAGTAATAGTACCAGCAAAAAAAGAAAGAGCAATTGAAGGGATAAAGAAGAGCAGAAATCAGAGAACAATGAGAAGACTCCATTGAAAGAAGAAAAGGGGTCAGAAAGATACCTTTAGCCTCACAGATAACAATTCAAAAGCAGTCAAAACCACTCAAGAAAACTAAACTTAAATCAATTAATTAATATAGCTAGAGGGCCAGGAAAATATGAATCAAAATTCGACTCCTACTATGATTAAAACTTGCCTAATCCTAATAAAACTCAAACCACTACTTATTTGACCAATAATAGTGAGGTGAAAAGAGCATTAAACTCCTAAATCGTAAACCGACTAGGAAAGTAGGAATTAAAACTAATACGACTAAATAAATCCTAACGCAACTAGGATGAAAAAACATTAGACTGCAAACTCCTAATGCTACAATGGAAAGATTCCAAAAATTTTGTAAACCCTTGGAACTAAAATTTTGGGCTCTATAATAGATTACAAGGAAACCCACCATAAACAATATAGCACATACCCAACTAAAAGTAAAACAGGGATACTCCTGATGTATGACTGCATTAAATCAAAACATTTTTTAAGCTGAAAGGTTCTGCCGCAACACCAATTCAACTTGTTATTGTCTTAGCAAGTCAAGTCCAAAAAATAGTCATCACCAAATCTGATACTGTGCCTCCCTTTGGAGCCACACACTAATAAATCCCTTTCTCTAACGAGAATGAATCACTTCATATCACATATGGAGGCTTCATTGAAAGTTCGAAACATCCCCATCCCCCCCCCCCCCCC